>NC_071467.1:148961695-149251695 GCF_028500815.1 Rissa tridactyla | reverse complement strand
AATCAGAACAGGGATTTGATGGCCTAAACTGATACTTCTGTGGAAAGTGGATTTCATCTATGGCTCCCATCTGCCTAGCTGTGAGAGATGCCTGCCTCTGAGAGAGGGACAAGCACACAATCACCACTGAATATTTGGCCCTCCAGCCTGCTGCTTTCCTTGCTGAAGCCATGGCAGCACTCTTCCTCGGCACAGCCCACAACACTGGGCAGCACTCCCCAGGATGGAGGAGCAGCCCAAGACATGTCCTGAGCCCCCATTTTAGCCACCTCCCAAATCATGACCAGTGCTGATGGCCCTTTCTTCTGGCCTCTTTTTTTTTTCACTTTCACATCACTGACTCTTTCGGTTTCTCAGCTATACCCTTTCACATGGCAGTTTAGGCAACAAATTTATGCCTAACTTAAAGTTTTATCCATTTTTTAGCTGCCGTGTATTACCATGGGACCCGTGCTTTTGAGAATTGTGGGACAGATACAATGCCATGGAGAGTGGCTTTCTCAGAATCCACAGGATGCGTCTTCACAGGCCTGATGGCAGATGTGTTCCTAACCCCTCTGCAGAGGAAACCCAGTCTGGTCTGGCCTGATAGGGCAAAGGGTTTCTGGAATAATGCGCATGATAGTTGTTCAAAATGGTATCCACTAAGCTGAGACAGAGATAGTCGCAGGACAGGATGCGACATCATGAGACCTGTGAAGAGATTTGCTTTTTCAGATCACAGAGAACACACAGAGCGCTTGGTAGTCCAGGGTATGCATATAAATAAATATTTGTAAGGTTGTTTTTCAATAATAAATATGATTTTGTGGTCTTTTTCAGGTCATTGGGTAAACCTTAGAGACTCAAAGCACAGCTGAGCCTATGCAGCTGCCCTTGGTGGAAGGTCACGACTGGGATTTGCAGGAATTTGCACTAAAAAGGCTTGGCTTTGACCAGACCGCCAGGGGATTTCTCCTCAGGAAAAACAACAGATTGGCATTTTGTATCTCCCTGGTGTGACTTTACACAGTTAACAGGAATCAAAAGGCATTACCACTCTAGAGTTCAGAGGCCCAGCGCTGCCCAACCAGCTCTTGCCAGGGCTCCAGTTTGCCCAGCAGCATTGGGACAACTGGCAAGAAACCCCTCAGCTTCTGGCTGGGACATCATGGGACCCTGAGGATTTATATCACTATTTAAAATGTTTGAGTCACAGCAAACATTAAATCTATTATGACAAATTTTTGAATAGAGATTGAAATGATCATTTTTCTTCTCACTGTAGGAGTACACGTTTTTCTTTGCCTCCTAGTCTAGAGGCTTAGGGTTGCCTGGTTACTCTGACTCAGAAGCTCTGTGAGGTGTCTCTTGGTGAAGGAGCAGATACAATTTGGCAATTAGAGAAGCTTGATTTGTCATCTAAATGTAGAAATCCTTAGGAAAACATAACCATTTGAAGAGCAGTTGTACAGAAACCGCAGTAAGAAAACTCTCAGAATGTGCATTGGTACCGAACATTGCTGATTCGCTTATTGTAGAGGCATGAAGGTCGTTAATAATATATGCAATAATTAGGATTTATTTTTTCAGTGTTCAATTAATAGAATCCTGTTCATAGCATATATGAATTGCAAATGTGATCAGAAAAGCATTTTTGTTGAAGAATTTCCCCACGGACTAGCGCTATAAAAAGACTCCATTGAGCCGGCAATCTATTCATCTCGGGCTGGAGTTAAAGGAACATGATGTATCCAGGTGAGGGCCACAGTACAGCCATCACAGCAAGCTAAACAGTGTCTTACCTGTTAAGTGTGTATGTAAATATCTATTTATATATATTATGTGTGTGTGGATAAACAGGTGCAGTTGTTCTTACAACTATATATTTGTGCTGATTTGGGAAATCTGTGATTGCATAAATGGCTTTATTTTGCAAAGTCGTTCCTTTCGAACTGTGGCCATATTGTTTTCACAGTTGCTTCATAGATGCCCTTTAGTTGTTTGCATTTTGATGACCGGCAGCAAGCACTTTAAGAACAAGGAGGGGCATTTAATGGTCGGGAAGGTGGGGAACGTTTGTGGAAAAGTGAGATCTGTGGGAGATCCATGGAGCAGAAAGGCTCAGTCAGTGTAAACTCTAAAAGGTCAGAATTTGATTTAATGAACTTAACCTTCAAGAAAACAAGCCTTTGCCATGTAAAATATCCCCTTATCCCCTTAGGGTCTCTTTATTCAACTGGCAATAAATGCAGAACAAACAGAATGATGAAAAAGTCCCATGTTGTAAATCTTGCCATGTCTTTAATCAAGTGTCATCAACTCATTTTATATAGCCTAAGATTAAATTTTGGCTACCTAATGCTGTATCTAGTAGGGGTAAGGTAAATCTATGGCATTGTGATGGTTCCTCTCTACCCTTGTGTTATGCCCACTACTGTAACCCTCGTCACCAAGGTCTGAATCATCACGTGTAACGTCTGCACCAGATGTGCTCTCGTAGACACCCTTTGGACACTGCTTGGTTGCAAAGGGCAATTGGCTGAAACACCTCCACGTTGTTGGGATTTCCTGCTTCCCACAGTCTGTTTTTTTCAGCTTTTAAAATGCAATGGCTGTAAGGGAGAAACAGAAAGCAATAGATGTTTGTCCTCTTGTTATTAAAAAAATAGGGATAACTCAGGAAAAATGTACATCACCCAGGATTATTTTCAGTAGCGTATAACTGGCTGTAACAATAATTTTAAACGTGAATGGATGAAACTGTTAGGCAGCCATGGTACCATGAGGTTCTTGCAAGAACTTTGCCAAAGAAAAATTGTGCCTCCCTTATCTCTTACCTAAGTTTTTTTTCTTTTTCTTTTTCTTTTTCTTTTTCTTTTTCTTTTTCTTTTTCTTTTTCTTTTTCTTTTTCTTTTTCTTTTTCTTTTTCTTTTTCTTTTTCTTTTTCTTTTTCTTTTTCTTTCTTTTTCTTCTCCTTTTCCTTTTTTTTTTTTTAACCGGAATCAATTGCAGTTAATGAAGGAAACAATCAGAACAAATATCCTTTCAGCCTAGCACAAGGCAAGCCTACAGTCTTCACTGCAGGAATGATATGTAATCTGTTTACTAATTACTGTGGGAAAAGTCCAGTAAAATATGATCATTTGCAGCTAAACATTCCCCCCCCCCATTTACATTAAAATATGAGAAATGGAGAAGTGTTCAAGAAGACTTACTACCGCAAAGCTGGGTGAGCAGTGAGGTGGGAGATGGCATGCAGAATGGTGGCTGGCAGGAATAATTAGTGATAATGGCCGTCTAAACTGGTACGGCCAGTTGAAAAATAGGTATGTAGTTCAGATGCCTGAGGTGGGTGGTCAGTGGCCTGTGGTAGCTCCTCTCCTATGTGCTCTGAGCGGCCCTTGGAGCTCCACAACCCCCCAGGACCAGGAGGGCCCCAACCTTGATGTTGTTGTGTTGAACAAACCCCCGCGCCCTCCCCTCCACTCTGCATGCATCGGCAGCGGGGAAAGGAGCAGGGAGAATTAGATTAAGAAGAAATGGCATAAGAGATTACGCTGAGGGCTCGCTGTTGCAGATCTCAAGTCAGCAATCTGTCTGTGACCAGAAAAAGGATTTAAAATCCAGTCACCACTACAAAACAGGATTTAACAACGGGAGAGTGAACATCAGTGATACAGTTATTCTGAGTGCGTGGGCTACCTCCCAACAGGCTGCTTATTCTATAATGACCTATTAAAGCAATATTTGCATCCTCACTTTAGGATCCTCCACTTGCTTCTTTACTGAGCCAGTCAAGAGGTATATGGGACCCAGAGATCTATGGAAGCCAGTATGACGTACTTCTATTTTAAGATTCACTCACATGTTTAACAACATTATTCCAACCACTGTTACAGTTTTGACTGATACATGTCTTATGTCCTATTTTCTGGAGATAATATCCATGTTAACTCTCAGGGAATCACAAAATAGAACAAACTTCACCAACCTGTTTTGTATGTTTTCACTGACCTCATGTATGCAATATACTTTGTCTATACAGATAGTTTATTTAGGAGGCCTTAAAGAGAAAATTGCAAATCAGAGACGCATTATATTTTTATTCCTGTCTGTAAACCCTTTTTATAGTTATTAAGATTTATATTTGCCTTTCTTCAGAAATATGGTCTCTCACATCTTTTACCAGTCATGTTTTGGCTTACAGAAGTTGCTGCAGTAGAGAAACTTCACATTTCCAGGTTGTCTGTCTTCAGCAAATGACCCAAACACAGTATTCATAGGATTTCACTTCTCCCTGTTGTTGCAGGGGAGGAAGGATGCAGTAACACGGAAATGGAAAGCCCAAGGATAAGAAGGATCTGCTTTTACCCCAAATTTCTCACAGCATCAAGCGCTTCCTTGTAATGCTGTAAGTACCATGGTAGCCCAGGAAGATTCATTTAACAAAACTACCTGAAATATATACAAACACAGAAAAAGCTTTTGGATCCAAACCTGAATGTAAAAAATTTACTGAGAAAAAATGAAAACATGATGTAGAGGAGACTAACTTCTCAAGCCCCAAGGGATCCCCACTCTCCTATCAGAATTAGGTAAATACAGTTGCCATAATGTTAGTCTAAGCTGCAGCCCTCCGGAGGATCACGCTGGTGGCAGGAAGCAGAACTCTTTTCTGCACTTTTGATTTAATTTTAGTACAAGGAAAAGGATTTTAATATTGCTCTTTCTTGCCTAATGAATGATCAAAGTTTTTCCACATCTTCAGATGGAAACATGCTGGGCCCAATTTTTTTTTCCTAGTCTATGCCCACACAATGCATTCACAGCCTCCCAGTGGTGTAACATTTCTTGAGGCTCAGAGAAAGAATAAATAAATTAGTAAGAGGCAGTTGTATGAAATATACATCCACATATATAGATGTGAGCTTCTGGTCTCATCCTTGGACCTCCATTTTACAGGCTAATCCACAGCCTGGTACACTTCTGGCTTCCTACTGTGAACTAGTTTACCCCTTTTTAGTCACTTCATTAAATACCTGGTACATAATATTAATGATGTTGTCAGCAAATGAGAAGAATTACAAACACCAGTGACGACAGAGAAATAATCAAGAAGGAGAAGGAAGTTTCTAATGGGAAAATGGAGCCTCCCACAGAGAATTCTGCTTGAAATATCATCTTTTACTAATTGATATGGCCACTGGTGTGGGAGATGTTGTCGTTTTGCACCTGATTTAGAGTTCAAAGAATACTTAAATCAGACATCGAGTTTGAAGTGCTTATTGTGTTTTTTCTGAGAACAGTGTTGTAAAAAGAGTATTTTAGAGACCCTGGAAAGTCAGCAGCCAACGCCGGCGATGCCCCAGCTGTGTGGGAAGGGGCTGGCACAGTGCAGTTTCATATCGTTTGGTGGCCTAGATACTCACCCAGGTATATCCACCTCTGCATGAAGGAGAAATTGGGATGATTGCCTGGATCCTTACTCCCCAGAGACCAGTGCTGCTGGAAAGGGAGGAGGAGATGAGGAGAATTAACTCACCTGCCCAGGGAAGGGCTCTCTATGAAACCTGCAGCGGGGCGGGTATGGATTTGTAAGAAGGTTTCTGAAATGAAGAGTGCAACAAAGCCCATGGTGGATTTCCCAGGCTCTTCTAAAGGATAAAGTGCACATTGCAGCGGATCTTCTTGCGCCTGAAGCTGTGAATGCAGAGTGACAGTATTCACACAGGACCCCTGGGGACCCTTGAATTCATTCCTGACAAAAAGTAGGCTGTGTGTATGTGTTGCTGCATGTAGGAGTTAGCTGCTCCTCTACCATGAAAGTATCCTCCTCAAAGTTATTTTTGTATAGCCGTTCTTTCTCTCAGTATGTGCAAAGCCCCAAGTTTTAATTGCCTTCTGATGTTTGAGCCTTTAGGATTCGTGTTTTTGTGATCCTCTTTGCAGCTATTTAATTCATATAAATTTGTATAAACGAAAGCTGATTTTTTCCACCTAATAAAGTCCCTGTATTTAAGTAAGAAAACTGAAGATACACATTTCTACCAAAGAACTATTTATTTCAAATGTTTTCATGCATTATTATTTAAAGGTGTAGGAGGAGAGGGAGAGGGAAGAGTGCAAACCATGAGTGAAGCGGCTCCTCCAACTCCCTTCCTAGCAAACAATGGTTCTTAGTTGCAGCTTAAGATCACTTTTTCATCTTATTGTTGACTTCCTCAGCATTAACTTTGAGGAAGAGAGGTAATGCTCTTCAGCGGTCTGGCTTAGTGGGAGATAGTAGCAATAGCTACAGGAAGCTTTTTTAAGCCTTTCTGAAAGCACCATATCAAAGGGCAAAAGCTAAGCTACGGAGGACGCTTATTGTGCCAGGACAATAGCACAGATACCCTCACTGGAGTTGGTTAAGATATTTTTTTCATGAAGCCTTTTATATTGCTGTCAGGAAGCGCCAGCCCATTGAAACTTCTCATGGCAATGTACTGATGTACCTTTCCTCAGTAAAAGCTTTTTTAATTCATAACGTACACCTGGTCAAATAAAGAGAAGATAACTCTCCATGATGCACCAACATTGCCACCATTTCCAAGCTACAGTCACCCTTCTTAGATTTTTTAATTAAACTTGAAAAGAACCGCATAAGAAAGCAATGACACTCTCCACAGAACAGGGTTTTTATTTTTCCAGCTCTCCCTAGTCCTCCCCTAATGGCAAGACACTGTGTGTCTGCTCAAAGAACATATGTCTCGGAGAAGCTCTGCCAGGAGGGAGGAAGTTGGATTGCTGTTGCTAAAGGGGCAGAGCTGGGGTTTCCAAGCTATTTTATCTATGCATTTCCTTACTTTCAAAAGCACTCATATTTCTTTTAGATTTAAAATTGAGGCTGATGTCGTAAGTTGCTACAGATTTTCTTGTAACTTAAACATTTTTGTTCTCTTCTGGCTGCTGCCGCATTTGATGAACCTTAACCGTGTTCAGTAAGGTCTTAAGAACGTAGTATATTGCCAGCATCAATCAAGACTAGAGCTGCAATAGCATAGTCATCTGTAACACTCAGGTACAGAAGGTAAAAGCATTTTGTGCATTGGAAACCTCTGAATGGGAATGTTAACACTACCAAAGCATTCCCCTGCTCTGGGAAAAAAACCTGCCAGATAGTAAACCCCAATAAACTGAGACGGAAGACTTGGATTAGCATCTCATGTCAGAGTAGGCTGAAGTAGATTGGCTTCTTTTTACATAAAAGAATTTCTAGAACAGGGCTAATGTTGCAGAGCTTCTTGATGTTTCACAGCCTCTTGTCTAAAGGTCCGCCTGCAAAAAGCAGCAGTTCACTCCACAGTGACTCACTTTAGTAGATATAACACAGAAAACCTCCCCAACGGCACTTTATTCTGAGTCATATTTCTCTGAAGTAGCATCTATTCAATGTACATGGACCAACTGTCACCTTACTTGATCAATTAAAATCTGGAGCATTGCATAAACATTACTAGAGGAAACGTATAGCCTAATGGATTTGCAGCTGCAATGGTGACGCATCTGCATAACAATAAAGTTAACACACAGCATTAGTCTCCTGCTTTTAGAGATTTTCTTGTATTTTTTAAATAACTGCTTTTATATGTCAGGGTCTTAAGGCAGCACCTAGGGGATAATCAGGAATCGCTGGACATAGTTGTGTATGTGTGCCCATGTGTATTTAAATGCATTATATATATACACACACACACACCCCCCTCCCCCTCACACACATACACCCATACATCCATATACATACATGTAGATACATATACATACACATACAAGCTATTTTTCTCTATAAATTACTTTGGTCGGCTGAAAGCATGGGGCAAGAGAGAGCTTGAAGACTCGTAGCAGAGAGCCGTGGTACGCTGCCAGCCGCGCACCATCGGTGGTCCCAGCGGGATTCTGGCCGAAGTCAAAGCAGCCTTCATGGGGCAAGAGAGCACGTCGTGGTGAAGCTGCCAGGGCGGCCAGCAGGCAGACAGGCGGTGCAGGAACTGTAGGCACAGGGGCAGAGTAAAAAATAAAGACTTCACTCGCCTCCTGACAGCAAGCTAATTGAATTGTTGCAAACTCGAGAATCCCCCAAATTTCTATTAAGTGTTTCAAGCTTATTCATGATAATAAGATTAAAATGAATAATTATAAGTATGGAATGGGGGGGAAAAATGGGGGAAAAAATTACAGTATACCCACAGAAGTTAAATGAGAGCTTAACAATTACAATTATTGACAAATATGACATACACAAGTTTTGTTACTCATAATTAAATAATAATCCTGCTTAACAGTATTCTGTGAAGGAAATGTGGCTTTCTCAGTAAAGACACCAGCAGTGGCTCTAACCCCAGTTATACTTTAGACATGTACAAGGTCAGCATTATGTTTGAACTTGAACTTGAACCTTAACTTCCTTCATGTCCAAGAGAGAGAAATTAGTATAGAATAACAGAATCAGTTAGGCTGGAAACTACCCTTAAGATCATCAAGTCCAGCTGTTACCCTAACACTGACAAGTTACCTCTAAACAATGTCCCCAAGCACCACACCTACACATCTTTCAAGTACCTCTAGGGATGGTGACTCAACCACTTCCCTGGGCAGCCTGTTCCAACGCTTGACAAGATATTTTGGGGTGTGTTTTGTTTGATCTCTTAGATACGGGTTGAGCAGAACACTAATTGTGCCCCAGACTCCATAAACTATATTGATTCACTCTCTGTTTGTAAAGAGGACCAAGGAGACTCACAGATAGAGATGTTGGCTCTTACTCAGATCAATACTATTTTGGGTAGTCTTTGCAAAGATAGTTGCTGATACTTCCCAGGTTTCCTCAGTTCCCTCCCTCAGCCTTCCCACATACCTTTCATGGTAGAGTTCTCTCTCTTCCTGCTTTTTTTCCCCAACCCCTGCAGCACAGGAGAATCATGGTTCCAGTATGGGATTTGGTTGCAATGTGGTGTGAAGGGTGGTCATCTTGGTGAACCACCATGATCTGTGCAGCAGGCTTAACAGAAGGCTCTGGTGCTCAAAGGGACTATTTCACCTGCCGGCACCTGGGCTCAGCCCTTTCATCAGGACGCGATCCCAATGGCCCTGTGCTAGATCTCCAAAAGAGATGAGAGGAGCCCAGGCAGTTGCAGCTGAGCACTGTGGCGACAGAGCACACCACAAGGCTGTGGAGTTGTGTTGCCATCTGGAAATGCTGTGCCATTCCTGTGCTCCTGGATGAAGGAACACAGGAGTGCTGTCCTTGCACATTTAAGCAGGGTTAAATAAAGGGTTTAGCTAACAAAGCATTTGGAAGAAGGTCAAGTCTCAGCTGCACTTGGGTCCTAGTATCTGTTTCTTGAGTTAATGAGGCCATCAAGGGGGATATGGAGTCATGGTGCTCGACCAAGGTGCATTATTGATGCATACAGTTTACTACACTGATGGTTGCTATGGACTGCTGAGTTATAAGGCAGGGCAAAACACACCATGCATGAGCAGAGAAATGTATGGATATTCATTTCTCAAAGAAAGGGTATGATATTTAGCTGAGTTGTGTAAAAGATTGGCTTCAACAGCAGGCAGGCCAGTTATGTATCTGGGGAGGTGTGATCACGCTGCATATATCACACCTGTGCTATGGCATATAACAGTTTTTGAGGAAGAGAAAGAACTTACATGGCTAAGTAGATGTGCTGATTTAGCTCAGTGATAAGTGACATTTTGGGAGCAGAAAGAAGGGGTGGTTGTATTTCTGAGTGGATTGGAGTGAGAGGTACCATTTGCACCTTCACCATTGATATGGCGAATCACCGCCGCTCCCTGTGACTATACACTAATTGTCCAGCTCTCCATACACTTGCTTGTGTGTGGAGCATCTTTTAAGCCTCACTTCATATTAAGCATGACCTGCCACAACATTAGCATTATGATCCATACATTTCATGGATATCCGTTTTCACTGTCATACAGATTTTCAGACTTGGCAAATTATAGACCCCAAATTCATCATATCCATATCTAATAGTTTCCAGTGCTGGAATAATTCTGTACTACTTAGCACTTCATACCTATGATTAATAGCCTTAATATTCTCCTCACTATACACATATATTTTACCTGATACTGATACTATACTGCCACCTTTAATTTCAGTAATTTAAAGTATTCTTTCAATGTTTAAAAACTATATCAGTTTCAAGTGATATTGCAATCCATATATTATTTAAGTCATTTTAAGCTTCAAGTCACTTTATATGACATCATTTCAATTATATCCTTGCTCAATATATACAGCACTTACTCATAAAGGAGAATGAGTTAGTCAGATGCACAGAGTTTTCAAGGTCACTATATTGTTAATAAAACTTGTTAACTGACACAGGCATTAGTCATAAAGCTGAGTAAATGTAATGATTAAGCCACTCACAGCTCCTCGCCATTCTGTTGCATCCTGCCTTCTAAAGAGAGAATTTTTATTTTGGGGCCTGATTTAAACCTACTTAAGCCAGTGGAAAAACCACTGCCACTAAACCACAGAACCACACTCACAAAAAGAGCAGACAACAGGTCGACAACTCGGGCAGGCTCCTACATATCAGCTCCTGCCACAGTTCATAGCTGTAACGTTCATCTCGGCAAAACAGATGGAGCTTGACCAAACTCTAGGTGGAACCGTAATTACATTTTATTCCTTCAGACATCTCTTACTGCAGAACGCACAGCATTTCCCTGCTGCAGAAAGCACAAAGTAATTATTGTTTGGGCTTGATGGGGGGTTGTTGATCCCCCAGTGATAGGCTGTTATTCATTTGCTGGGTGCAAGGGACCAAAGGAGAGTATACATGCAACATGCAACCACACAAAGTGTGGAATAAACAGCGTGATCAATAACCAAACGGAAACACTTCAATGAATTTAATGATTTCTGAATTTTAATGATTTAATGAAATCTCCCGGGAGAGATCAAAACAGATCAGCTCCCATTTAGTGAGAAGGAGTATATTATTTCCGTATACATTACCACTCTACACTGAATACTAATGAGTGTTATGTATTCTGTTTAAAAGTGAAGAATTTTGTGTGGCCTGTGTCTGCTCTGCCTTACTCAGACAGTCACCCATGCTGTAAGATATGAGCTATTTGAATGATCCTTGCCAGATGAAAAGTTGGGAGGCTGGAAAGAAGACTAAGGCATTGTCAGTGCCAATATGTACAATACAGGATGAATCACATCCTATGTGGGATCCTACATCTCACTTAGTATGAGACATCTTGGATACTTCTAAATCTGAGCTAGTCATCCTAATCTCCCTTGGAAAATGGAAATATGGCAACTTTATGGTGCCATTTAAATGACCTCCTGTAGGCATTGTCTGTAGTGTGAAATGAATTACACCATCGATTCCGGTGAGTATACTGAATAAACCTCCATTAACCACACAAGGGTCCAAAGGAGACTCACTTCTTCACTTATGTAGGTTTCTGCAGCCTTCCAGTACCTACAGGGGGCCTACAGAAAAGACAGGAAGGGACTCGTTATCAGAGAGTGTAACGATAGAACAAGGGGTAATGGTTTCAAACTGAAGGAGGGTAGATTTAGATTGGATATTAGGAAGAAATTCTTCACTATAAGGGTGGTGAGGCACTGGAACAGGTTGCCCAGGGAGGTGGCGGATGCCCCGTCCCTGGAAGTGTTCAAGGCCAGGCTGGATGGGGCTTTGAGCAGCCTGGTCTAGTGGGAGGTGTCTCTGCCCATGGCAGGGGGTTGGAACTAGATGATCTTCAAGGTCCTTTCCAATCTGAACCATTCCATGGTTCTATGATTCAAGACAGTCCCACCCAAAAGCATCTGCTGCTGGGTACCAGAAGGCAACAGAAAGACCAAGAGTTGCCAGTACACATTGCCACCAAAATGGGCAGAATCCCTCCCTGGCAATGCTGAACCACTGCAACACACCCTTGGGAGGCAGAGTCTGCCACAGAGACTACGGGAGCAGGGAAATCCCCTGTGAGGAGACTGTCCTCAGCAGTCCCATGTAGAAGCAAGGAACTGTGTTAAATGGACAACTTGCAAAACAAAACATACTTACACGATGTGTATATAAAGTGTCTACAGACTCCAGAGAGTGAGGCATTAAATACACTGGAAAGCAGTGGGGGACAGGTAGCACCTCAGCCAGAGAGCTGATGTGGTTGGGATCAGCAAGACAGGAAAGTCTTTGTCATTAGGTGGAGCTGGAAAAAACAGAGATTATGAACAGTATCATCGGAGCGTCACACAGCAGAGGGACAGCAGCAGCAAGGTGAAAGGACTCCTCCTCCTAGTACTAGTAATAATAATAAGGGAACATTTAATTTAAAATCCAAGACACTTGAAAGATGTATCCAGGAGATAGAACAGAACGGCAGCAAAACTGTGTCCTTTAGCGCGATTCATTTATTAGCACTACAGCCCCTGCTACGGCCAGCTGCCACGGAAACAGCTTTTTCTAAACAAAGCAAATCCTAATCCAGTATGGTCCTAAAAAAGGAAAATCAAGGTTTGGGGAGATGGACCAGAAAGAAGCAGCAGTCTGTGCATACGGTGAGACCGCTGTTGGCAAAGCAGCTAGAAAATGGAGCTATAACATTCTCTTACGGATTTGCAATTTATGTAAACAAGCATTCCTACATTACTGTAGAGTATGTTCATGAAACAGTACAGATACACACAGACTTTAGTTTAGTCAACAGAACTATTTTCATGTTTTAAAATTATTTTGATCTCTTTTATCTCTTATTTTTGCCTGAAAATACTCTTAAATCTTAAACAAATTTAGACAAATTTTAAAAGGCAAATATAGCTGGAAAAGCGATGAATACATTTTTTCTTGTCAGTTTGTCATACTCACGTGATAGTCACCCCTCTTCCCCTTTTGCTTTTGTCTTTGTCTTCCCATAATCCTAGGCTGTAAGGACTGAAAAAAAAAATCAGCACTTATTTATGTATGTGCTTATTTTGTAGAGTGCCTAGGACAACCGAAATTGATGCAGTGATACTGCCACTCCTGCCTTGTGCTGCTCAGAGAACGCAGAAAGGCTGGGGGGGGTGAGGCGGGGGGGGGTGGCTCAGTCAAGCGTGGGGTGTCTGGGGTGAAATGCGTGTGGCAGCGGGGAGAAGAGAATTCAGAGCAGAAGACAAGGTGAGGGGTGATGAACGTTTGGGGTGCGAGGATGGAGCATGTGGTCTTTGCTAACGGAAATGATTTTCAAGCTACAAGAATAGGAAAATCAGCAGGGTTTAGCAAAGGCACAAGCCTAGAGGAATAGGCAGAGGAAAACTATAACACAAAGTTTCCACGTCTGAGACAAAGACGGAAAAGCTAAGAATCAAAGACAAGGAAACATGCAGGAGAGACAGGGTAAAGAAGATTTTTGAAAACACCTAAATTCTTAGTGCTTCTAAGTCTCTCTTGTTTTCAGTGTCCTACTGGGAAGCAACAGATAGAGCTGAAAAATTCCACCAAAAGAGAAGAGCTCTAATCAGGCTGAGCAAGAGCCGGACACCAAGCATGCAAAAGGGGTGGGAAAGGAAATCTGCAGCCATGGGCTCAAGACATAAAGCATCAAGTCTAGGAAACAGCTGTGCAGCCTATGTTAGTAAATGAGCTCGGTTTGGTCGCTCTTTGTAAGAGAAGAGAGGGGAGAAAATGCAGTCCTTGGAGGAGATCAACAGGGAACGCTAGAAAGGAGGATCAGGAAATGCACTTAAAGCTTTCTTCAAGATCTGGGTTTACTTTGCATGAAGATTGTGACAGTGACATTAAATACAAATAAATGGGATGCTAACAACAGATTTGATCTCCACGTTGTACCACAACTTACCTTTCTTCCCAGCAGAATCAGCTCTGTTTACAGAGCCCGGCTATTCTAGTTAAGGATGTAAAGAGGAATAGACTTTGATATTATTTCTTTGCATTCACCTGTCTCCGTGGAATTGAAAGGAGATGAAGGGCTGCTGAAATTAAACAGATGTATAAAACTGTACCAGGTGTACCAGAGATGCAAATACCCAAGACCATCTCTGTGACATTTGGATAGTATTTGGAGAAGCAAGGAGGATTTTTAATTTGCTCTTCATGTGTACACAGGAATGCCGTGCTAGCACCAGCAAGCTGTGCAGGTGGGCAAGGGAAATTCTGGAGAACTCCTGACGCCGGTGCTAAAACCCAGCAAGTATTCATTTCCTGCGTTTGAACAGCTCAGGAGACTATGAGAACTTTAATGTAGGAAAAGGTCAGGTCATTTCAACTTCAAGTTTGTCTAGATTTCATCTGGTTTGTTAAGAAAAAATGCAAATTATAAGAGTCATGAGGAAATTTCACATAGTACAAAACTGCTTACATTAACCAAGCTTCCATAATCACCTACTTTGTGAATCAATATGCATTTTATTGCCATTCAATACTATATAATCCATTGTCATATAAAAGGTAAAGAGCAGTAACATGCGGGTGTTTCTTAGTACTATCAGGAGTATCTGAAAACTCTAAGATTTTGACCACATCCTTCTTCCTATCATCTTTTGGAAATAGCGAGGTCATCCCCACAGTGATGGAAAATTAAGGCACAGGGAGCCTGGGAGCCAGGCCAGTACCTATGTAAAAATCTGCCCCTACGCGATTTGCCAAATATTGCACTGGAATTTTACAGCTAGGCAGCAAATGGAATGAGTGTGTGTGGCTTTGTCCTAGCTATCTCTGGTTTGGGGCAGGGGACGGGTATTTTACCAATACAGCTCTAGCCTGCGTGGTCGCATGTGATTGAAAAATAAAGTGTGATGTTTGGAGAAGTTGAGGATAATAGTGCTGCCATCTGCCCAGGACCTGAGCTCGGGAAAGTAACTCCCAGGGATCAAAGGGAACTGAACAGCCAGGAGAAAAAGCTGAAAAGAGCTTTAGTTCGCAGCACAATGCTTCTGGCCTCTGGCTGAAAGGAGAGCAAAACCAAGCATAAGCCACTGCGACATTTCCAATGAAAAGGCGAACCTTTTGTACTACCTGCAGGGTGGCAAAGGGCAGTAAGCACCTGGTGGGACCACCAGCTGGAAAGCAGAGATGTGAACGGCCCAGTGGCAGCTCTTAGGATGATGAATGCTTTTTTGTTCCTTACAGGTTTTGTATCAGGCGGATTGCTGACAGCAGGTTTCTGTTTCCCTGGTATGAATGTGAACCAGATCCTGACTTAACATGGGCCAGCTCATTCAGTGGCCTACTTAAAATGAGCTTGTGGTCTCTCCATCTCAGTCTTGGTGAAAAGGTGTCTATGCTGTCAAACACGTTCTCTCTCTTGTGTGGCTCTAATAGCTCATTCCTGGTAGTCCAAAATGCTTTAATTCTGGATATAGTCAATGGGTGGTCCCATGTGCTGTTCAAAAGTTTCCCACGCCAAGAGCCCACCTGGCTTAGCATCAGCCTGCTTCTCCAAGCAGTTGTACGAGGGCACGGACTCTTTTGCTGACTTTGCAGATTTGCTCTTGCCATTTGTAAAGATTCGTTACACCATCAAAACCAATAATTGAGCCTTTCAGACTGGAGTTTTCAAAGAAATAATTGAATTCAAAGCAGACTTTGAGACTAAATGCCTTTTCTGGTGACTTCAAAATCAGTAATTTCTATGCTAGGAATTAACCAACTAATAGTTTGACTCTCATTCAGTAACGTGATACCTCCTGTCCTCTAAGTCTTCTTTTGGGTCTTATTAAGTTACACTAGAAAATGGGTTTCCCATGTGAGGAGACAAGAAGCAAGCAGAGGAAAATAGGAACTCTGCCTAAATGGCCCCTAAAAGCTGCATTGCTTGATTTGTGTAAATGTATTTCCTTTTATAACCTACCTGTTTCATACTCTAAACACGCACACCCTTTTGAAGTAACAATATCCAAATAACTTACAGAAAGGCATTTTACTGCGAGGTAAAAGCAGGAAGAGGATGAAATGGTGCCTTAATATAAACACAATCATATGCAGGCACGGACTTTTAATATATGTAGATGTGGTTTCTGCACTTTCCTCACTGAGTCAAATGCACCCCTAGTGAAAACTGAGTTTGGGGCAAGAACTACATACTTGTTTCAGCTGAAATCGCAAGTAATTTAAATAGACAGAATGTACAGGGCAGTATTTGATCAACCAGAAATTTAGTAAAGTTTTCTCTAAGCTCCTTAATTTTAAAAATAGTCAGTTCTGACTAGGAAAGTCGCCAATAAAATCCTCATTGTTTTGTTTTGCTTTCTCCCCCAGAAATGCCAGGGCTTTCACATTTTCACTATCATGTTTAAAAAAGAAAAAGAATATGCAGTTTTATCTCATTGATTTTCTATTATTATCTGCTAGTCTGTTATATTGAATTATATATATATTGAATATTGTCCCCGAGGAATTAAGAATAATATAGAAATTTACAAGGTAATGAATAAAACATCAAAGCAAGTGGTTTAGCAAGTAGTTTAGCTTGTGTGTAAAAATGCTTGCCATACACTGATGAGACGGCAAATCCAAAAAAAATACCCTCAAACCCTACCTGGGCACTGTGATTTTTGACACATTATTTTTTGCAATTCCAGTTATAATGTAGACAACAAACAATTGAATGGAAAGGCCATGCAGTGTACAGTTGCAATCTACAATTAATCACAGATCCTGGAAGCAAAAATCCATTTAAATACCACTTAGAAAGTAACAAATGTAGTATTTTGCTAGCAGTTTTTACATATTGCAATTTTGTTGGTCATTAAAACAGAGTATATCATTAAAGCAATAAGAATAAAAATTGTAAAAGTTGTATTTTAAAATACTCAACTATTTCTGAAGGAAAATTCCACAGATTGTGAACCTATTGTCTTCTGACTTCAAACAGAGAAATATGTGAGGATAACGCTGGCCTCACAATGGAGCAGCTGAGATGCAAACCAAAGTTTTGTAGCAAGTTCCTGAAAACTATAGGGAAAAAAAATCATAGATAATAAACCTGCTGTCAATAAAGGTGAATTGATATATTATAAAAGCATTAAAATGAGTAGAAACATAACTTTTAAAATATACTGCCTACAGAGAAGCACTAGCCAATTTTGCTAGCTTACACGAGTCTTGTGCATTTGCCAAGTACCTCATAAAATGTGATGGGGGAACAGAGTTGGACAGGCGTCTTCTCCAGTGCTGCTGTGATTTTCCCTTGGTGAAGTCTCCAAGATGACTGCTTGGAACCACATGGTTCTTACCACCCTTCAGCTTCAAAAAAATCTTCGTGGAACAAAGACATCAATATATGATACTATTTTTAGCACTGAAGTATGTCAAATCAACCTGTTTCTCATCTGTAATACTGCAGCCAGCCTAAAGGCCCTGCCATCTATCAAGCAAGTATAATAGCGTTCAACTCCAAACAGATCCAGGCAGCCTCCAAAAGACTTACTCTGCCCCGCTCCGGCAACGCTGCAACATCCAAACCCATCTCGTCGCCACTGCTCTTGTCAACTTTTGCTCAGCAGCAGGGGAAAAGGTACAACAGAACCCCACCACTATGGGTGTTTGCCAAGCAGATCAAACAAATACAGGTTTTTAAGTTTACTCCGTGATCCCCCATCATGAAGTAAAGGCACAGCAGGCCAACAGCAAGCAGGAAAGCAAGAGGTCACACAGGTGGGCCTGACAGCCCATGCCGCAGTGGCACTGGAGAGGCATCTGCCTTAGCTCTGCCTCAGAACATCTTCCCAACAGCCAAGAAGCAAACACGCAGGTAAGCCCTAGCTTAGCACACATTTTATGCTGGTAGACTTGAAAGACACCCAGTGGTTTGAATTCCATCAGGAGACTTCCATTGAGCAGGCTTAGCAATCTTGTCTTCTAATTGCGTCTAAAGGCTGCTACCCATCTCCTGTGAAAGCTTGCCTTCTGCAGCTAGAAAGATGTAATAATGATTCTGTGCCCTTGTATGTAAGATATGTATATTATACAGAAGATCATAAATGCACATTTCAAAAATATATGTCTATTTTGAGTACAATGTAACGTTTTTCCATGCTTTGACACAATGAAAAATTGGACTCAACTCATATATCCAGAAATCTAAAATCTAGTAATTTGATGGTAAAATGGCCAGCGTTCGATTTGTTTGTACATTTCCAGTGACTAAAAGAGCTAATTCATAAATAAAGGAAAAGAAATAAATCACCTGCAAAAATGGAGAGATAATGTTCAATTTTCCAAGTATTAAAGAACTAGAAGATTGAATAAACATAATGGCAGCCTGCCAAACCAAGTGGAGCAATCAGTATATTTTACTACATTTCTAGCATTGCTGAAGCTGATTTCTGAGTGATGAAAAAGCTATTTTAGAATGGGAAAAAGTTTGCTCCAACCTGTCAGAAATATTATTTTATTAAGAAAAAAAAAGTGTTCAGCTTGAAATAACTTCTCCGCAGGCAGGCATGCAGCCCAGTAACCCAGAACCAAATCAACTGCCATATTTAAGAACTGCATTCATAGACCACCCCCCCGCCCCCAAAATTTAGAATTGTTTTAATGGTTTCTTCAGAATCTGGTACTGATTTTAAAAAAATCCTCACAGTGTTAGAGAAAAACATTATCCCTTTTATAGGGGTTGGGGTTTTTTTGTGCAAGACATTCTTTCAACTGTGCACCAGCTCAAGGACTCACAGGCAGCTAAAACTGTTCTTCCCAACCAGCTCCAAACAAAATCATTTCCCCCTTCACTTTGCCACAGTGACCGCTCGGGGCTGTGGGCATCAGAAGAGAAGCAAAATGCCTTTCTGTGACAGCAGCTGGTGACTACCTGTCCTGTACTGTTAGGCAGGAGTCAAAGCTGCCGGGGGTATCCACCCGCAGGGCTTTCAAAAGGATGATGTGAAGAACATGTTCAAATAGTGAACACTGTTCGTAGGACGATAGGATCACTCAGGTACAACCTCTAGGGATCTCCAGTCTAACCTGCTGCTCAAAGTAGGGTCAACTACAAGATCAGGGCTTTATCCAGTCGGTTCGTTAAAAGCTTCAATGATGCACAGACTCTGGAAAACCTTCTCCACTGCTTCAACTTTTCCACGTAGTCAGCCTGAGCCTTTCTTGCTTGAATTTATGCCCGTTGTCTCCCTTCCTCCCACCATGCCTTACTGTGAAAAGCCCATGTCTGTCTTCTCCATACCCTCCCCATGGGTGTCAGCAGGCTGCTGGTGCCCCACCGTCTCATGGCAGGGCAGGTCCACCCACCGTTTCCTCTCAGATTAAATACATTTTATAATAGAAGGAAGAGGGTCATAGAAAATACAGATGTGGATGATTTCCAAAGCCACAAAACTTTGGAAATCATACCCTTACTTCTTCAAAGCTGTGAATATGTCAGAAGTGGAGCTCCAGCATCAAGTTGCACCAGGGGAGGTTTAGATTGGATATCAGGAAAAACCTTTACACTGAAAGGGTTATTAAGCATTGGAACGGGCTGCCCAGGGAAGTGGTTGAGGCACAATCCCTGGAGGTATTTAAAAAACAGGTAGACATGGTGCTTAGAGATACAGTTTAGTGATGGCTTTTGTCAGAGTCAGGTTGATGGTTGGACTCGATGATCTGAAAAGTCCCTTCCAACCTAGGCTATTCTACGTTTCTCTGAATCTAATTCTATTAGTTTGACACCCTGCGCCTGAGAGAGGGGTTACCCAAATGCCTGCTTTTCAACCCAAGAGGCACTGAGAAAAGTACAAATATATATATAGATTTATATCCCTGTGCAAGAACCTACCAGAACTCTAACATCAATAAAAAATTATTAAAAAATCAGGGATGACAATAGAATATAAACTAATTGAGCCTAACTATCTGTATTTATGCAGACATAAGAACATACAAAGGTTGCGCTGGATGAAATGCTCATCTAGCACCATACCCAGCAGTGGATGATTATGGAAAGAAAACTGGGTGATTATGCATAGACAATTCAACTACTTGTCAGCCACCTACAGATTAGGGATTTAAGAGTTTCATATCCACCATTTTCAGGGATCTTGATGGACTTCTCTTCCACGACCTCTCCAATGCTTTTTGAACTCACGATATCCACAGCAATCTGTGAAAATGAGCTCCACAAGTTATTTTTGCCACAGGTAGAAGAAAACATGATTTGTTTTAAACTGCTGCCCTGGGTGTTCTGTAGTTTCTGCATTACAAAACCCAGCAAATACCAGTTTCCTAACTACCTTCGCACCATTTGTAATTTCATATAGGTCTCATCCCTCTTGGCCATCTCTCTCCCAAGCTAAAGAAGTTGCAAGTTGCAGTTGATTTAGTCCCCCCTCACACAGCAGCCATTCTCTGGCTCTGATCATCTTCGCTACCATTCTTTGTATCTTTTCTATACCTGTTAGACATATATTTTAGATGAGGAATCCAGGCATGCACACAGAAGAGCTACAGGATTTTACAATAACATCATAAAATGCTATCTATTTACTTCCTAATATTTTCTAACATTCTATTTGCCATTAAATTCAGGAGAACATAGGATGGACCCTATAATTTTGCTCTCAAAATTGCAGCCACTGAGAAAAGAGAGCTGCCAATCATGCTATCTCCTTCACCTGAAATCCTCAACACAGGTACACAGCTGGTCTAAGGGCTGATGTCAAGAAAATATGAGGAAAATCCAGAAAATGCTAATGACATGACCAGATCATATAAGCTGTAAAACTCATTGTTAGTTATTTCACAAGTTTGACGAGAAACCTCTTTAGTTTGGATCAGTAATGACTTCAGAAAATCACAACACAAAAGCCTGCAGACAGATTTCATATAAATGTGCTTTATTGCAGAGAAGTTACATTATTTACATGCTGCAACACATTACAACATAAATCTATCAAGTATTTCATGGTGGATGCTGTTGGTTGCCAGATAACATTGTTATAAGAACCACATTATAAAGTGAAGAGACTTACAGCTTTATATACTCTACAACTTGGAGTAGCTAAAATGTTAAAAGTCCAAAGGCAGTGTTTTCTCAGGCCTGCCTGTTGTCATATGCATGCAAAAGCCTAAGGAGAGCAAATAGAAAAGTATTGTCCGGTTTCAGGTCTATGATGCCACCAAAGCTGATGATAGGTGTGTACTGATTTATATTTTAAAGCATATAATCTTGCATAAATTATACAAGTCTAATAAGATTGGTATAAATCTAATTATTTATAAACCATGGCTTAGAAATAAAGGAGAAATGCAGCCTGCACATGCATTTAAAAGGACAACCTAGCAAATGTTTGTGACCATAGTGTTTATTATCTTTTCTCTTAACAGATCTGCTAGAAAACATCTCGATTCTAGAGTTGCACTTCTCTTGGCTGAATAATGACAATGAAACTCCAGAAAAAGACAACTAAGCAATCTAGCCAATATATGCTGGTGGAGAAAAATCCATGAAATACAGAACATTATTTATGTCTAACTTAGTATGTCTTTATTAAGCAATGTTTCTAGCAGCATCATAGTGAAATAGAATAGTTGAGTGAAGTTTGGCCCCTCATTTTCTTAAGTGCAAAATAATTTAAAGTCCCAATTGAATCTGTAGCCCAAATATCAGTTGCTGAATAAACTGGGGAAAGCTTTGTTGCTTTCTAAAGGAAAGTTCTCCGATTGTATCAATCGTAGGAGATGTGACTAGAACGAGCCTAAAGAACCATAACAGACATTTTTTAAGAAGTGAGGGAAAGGGTCAGGATGAAGGAAAACAAAACCAAACAAGAATATACAAGCCAGTGCCTTCCCTGGTAAATCAGCCATCATTCTTTCATTTGCCATGCAGCCGGGCTGTCCCACACCAGCCAAGGAACAGGCTTTGTTTCTGTGTTTCTAACGAAGTTATCTTTTAAAAAAAGAAAGAAAGGGAAAAGAAAACGAACAAGGAATTGGAGATAGGTAGCGGTGGCACAGATACAGTCATGCACAAAGGGCTTGATCCTGCCAGTGGTGCACGGGGCAGTGGTACTGTGTGGACGCTTTGCCGATGTGGATCCTCTCACCCTTGGTGCAGGCTGTACCCCGACATGACTGCTGCAGAGCAGGGCAGGGGCAGCATGTCCTTGCTCGGCCACGAGGAAAAGGAGGGACGGCAAGATGAGCAAGGGCACCGGGGCTGGCGCCTGCTCCTGGTGACCGTCTGTCTCCAAGAGGCAGTGAGTACATACAAACATCTTTCACAACTCCTCCACGGATGCCCACTTCTAACCTCAGCACCTGGCTCCAACAAAGCGCCGACTCCCGTTGGTGAGTCAGGGCAACCTAAGCTGTCCCCCCACCCCGTTCACACAAAGCACCGCTGAGATGCACTGCAGAACCTCCCTTTAAGGGTAGGAGAGGCATGAGGTGGTCACCATATTCATCAGGTTTCAAGTTGTGCATCTCTCTACACAGAATGTCAGTGTGCTCCAGGAGGACTCCCAGAAAGCTGTGTTCCCAGGACGGACCTCTTCTTATGCAAGGAATTTTGGGGTTACCTTCTCTCTGAAAAGCTGATCAAAGCCCACTGAAGTTGATGGAAAAATTACTGCCAAACCCCATTAGTGTCTGGGACTGGGAAGGGAGAATCTGGGCACACCAGGTCTAACCTCAGCTCCTACCCACACTAGGCAGGGAGCGGGCTTGGGCTGCATGTGGGATGCCATTGGCGCTGTGCAGGCAAGTGGGTGCACAGATGTCCAAAGCACCCAGACTCAGATGCCTGACTCCCTTTCACAGGTGAACAGGGATTCTGGGCTGCAAGTGTCCTGATCAGAAGACGTGTGTTGAAGGCAAAAACCACATCTCCACAATTACACCCTACAAAAGAGGGGCAGGAGAGTCAGGCAAGCCCAGCGTAGCAAAGACCTAAGTCAGCACGTCCCCATGGTGGAATCGAGCACCATCCAGGATAACCAGGTTGGTTGGGGCAGTTCAGCCACTTTAATCTAACGAGCAAAATTTATGAGTGAGGCCAATGTGTTTAGACAGCACTGAGACCTGAGCTGACTTGTCCCCAGCTGGCTCAGGTGTCGGCACATTCCAGGTTAGGGCTTAGCAGAGGAAGATCAGATCCATCTTGACCTGTCAGTGTAGACGTGCCCATAGTCTCCTGTCCTTTTCAAAGGACAAAAAAAGTGCTCCTCATACCCAGCTTGTCTAAGTCCCTCTGCTCATTGCATTTTATCTTAAGCCACTTTTTCTATGATGCCACAAAAATCAGTTTATACTACATACGTGTATGTGCATGTGTGTATTAGATATGACATTTTATATATATTAAACATATATAAATATCTATTTTATATATATATTATATATATATTAAACAACACATTCTCTTCACTCATCCTCATTTCATGTTCTTCTACTGAATCCCATCACCTCTCTCAAATTGCACAAGTTCTTTAGGACTGAGCTGTCTTTATTTTGGAGTGCTGTATATATAGCCAATTCTAGTGAATAGTGCGGGTTTTTTATTATTAGTGATACTCCTCAGAATCTTTACAATATGTCCTCAGGTCTTGATGGTGTACCGTCACGAAGGATCATAGTTGTGAATGGGCCATCTATGAATTAAGCTCATATGCATGATGAGGACCGTAGCTATTACCGAAAATTAGCACTGTATTAAACATTAACTTCTACTGTAAATGTATGTATGTATAAATAAATAAATAAATAATCAAAGCATTTTGGAGAGTGGGAGAGAGATGCCGTTATGTCCATTCCTACTATCTTTTACAATTGCATATATGGGGGAAGAGTAATATTTTGGACTTCTCTCCTCACTCCAAAGGCCAGTTTTTGGAGGTTTGCCAACAGGGATAACAGTACACTTGTTCTATATGAGCTAGCTAATATATTTCCTGGAGTTGTCTGGTTTTAGTATAACAGGTGATCTTTTCTGGGGTATATTCATTGTCGTTCTCGCTTGTCTTATTTGTGAGGATATGCTCAGTACAAAATACTGAACAAGGTCATCACCATACATGTTTAAAGCAAGAATTCTGGTTTGTTAGATGATATTTTCCAATTAGTAACAAACAACAGATAAGTTGTCCTAAGACTTACCAGAATATGCAGCTAAGACGACTGAATTTCCACTATTAACAAAGTCTATGAGCATTAACAGGGAAGTGCATAACAAGTAACTTACCGCGTATAAAAACCCTGAATAATACAGTATCAAACTATAAATTTAAGTAACAGAGAGTAAACAAAAAAAATTCACTATATAAATCACAGGAAAGGACAGGAAAGGAAAAAAATAAACTCCAAAGCCCAAAGGAATTTCCCAATATGAATTACGGCTTCCATAGCCAGTGTGATTACTGCAATTTTATATATAAACAAAAAAGTCTACAGCAGGTATTTTAACTTGCGATTAGAAGAAAGTATCTGCAGATTGCATAAATGTGTTGTTGTGTCACATAATATCAAAGGTATTTGCAAAAATTATACAATCTGGAATGCTTTAATATGAGACACAACAATGTACTTAAACACACAGTAATAAGAAAATGAGAGCAATCATTATATAAAATGTATTTTTGGGATGCATCGAGTTAGCAGTGCTATCTAGATTAAAGACGTAAAGTGAAAAGTCGTCATTTTAATAAGCTGCTCATTGATACCCCTTTTTGCCATCAGGACATTTTCTGTGCCCTACTTCTGCTGGATCTTTAAAGTCCCAAGGGCAAGTTAAAGCCAGTTGTGGCATTCAGAAATAACGCCGTTGAGATCTACACTGTGCGTTTGTTACCACCAGGTTTTTTTTCTTTTAAAAGAGAAGTGATTTCACAAAGGCAGGTTTCTTTCATTGACACAGTAAAATCCTTGGAGCAGGGACCATGTTCTGGGCACTGCTAATCACATTGTTGGCACTCAACAAATAAATAATAACAACATTAACGATAATTTACTTTGCTTAACTCCTACTTATTTGTAGTGCTGATTCCCTTGATTTAAGTGATGCTCCTTAGGAATTTTCAGATCCATTTGGCCTAAGTCCTCTCTGTCCTTCCTGGTGTCTTTCTTCTCAATGTTGCTACTCTCCTCAGTCCAAAAGCCTTTTATTTTCGAGGTGTTGCTGTTTTATTTGCACTTATAGCAGAGGTGTTCGATAAAGCTACACTTCTTTCTGCATTTGGTAAATCTGGTGTATCGTACTCCCAAGGGCAGACTTCAGCTCGAGATGCTAAAGGTTGCTGTACGTAACTACTTGGCTTATGGGAGTCAGATGAAAGCACGTTTCCCTCGGAAGAGGCATTTTTTTTCTGTTCCGCCAATTTATTGAGGTTTTCCTTTTCTGCTGCTTTCTGGGGTAACTCCTCCTGCTCCCCAGCACAGGTATTAGGTGCATATCTATTAACATTCTCACACTTCAGCCCAGGGGAGACCTGAGACTTGGAATTCGACTGGTTTTTCTCATTTTCAAAGACCTGCTGCTCTTGCGTCTCCCGAGTGGCTGCTTCCACCTTCTCTGAGCTCTTTTGATTTGACTGTTGATACCCTTCAGGTGTCTTCAGCTTATGATGAGACTTCCCCTTTGACTGGGAAGGGTGGTTTTTCTCTGGCTCTGAGGAAGCAATAGACACATGTTTTTGAACTTTAGAGTCAGAAGGCACAGGACCAGGAATTTGGTCATATATCTCCCAAGGACAAACTTCTCCTATGTCGAAATTGTCCTTGTGCAGCGACTTACCTGGGCCTGTGTCTGGATTTGCAGGTGTTTGACTAACCCTTTGCTGTTTCATAATTCCAGACTTATGGGTTTTCTTTGTTTCCTCAGAGTGGGTAGAGTCCTTCCGGTGGGAATCCTTATGCTCCCCTTTATCGGAGGCTGAGTACTTTTTGCTGGCCTCCCTACCCTTCTGCTGAGATTTATGAGATTTAGTGCTTTCTTCCAGGCTTTGTGTTTTACCCGTTAGTCCCAGAGTCTTTTCCTTGGCACTAGCAATAACACTGAGGGATTTTTGTAACACAGATGTTCTTGGATGCAGAGGCTTCTTGTCGGCACTTAAGTTATGCGCACTTACTGATTTGCACACCAAAGGGACCGATTCAGTGGAGACAGCTTCAACCTTTTCTGGAGCATTTTTGGTTAATTTGTTACCATTCAAGGAATCCAGAAGCGAATTCTCAGCAGCTATAACTTCTGCACTTTCTGTAGTTAAGCTATTTGGTTCTTCTGTTTGATCCCTAACGTGATCGTAAGTGCTGTGGGACTTTTTTAATGAAAAGACTCTGTTTTTCAAAGTCTCTTCTTTTGGCTTTGCAGAACTCGTGGAATCCTGTGGGTTTTTTCTCAGTGTGGCCGCGTTCTTCACAGCGCTGTGCTCCATCAGGTCCTTCTCGTCCCTGGAGCACTGCCTGGTGACCGTCTCGGGGATTTCTGTAATACGTCGCATTATTGAGCGCCCCAAGCCCTTTTTAGAGCACCTTTTTTTCTGAAGATGTGGGTTATTAGCAATCATCTTTTTCCTTTTATAGATTTCAAGCTGGGCATATAGTTTCTTCAACTCATCCTGCAAAGCAAAGTGAATGGCAAAACTAGTATGTGCAGAGCGAGTCCAGTCAAACAAGCAGCCTGATACCCTCTACCCATTGCTCTAAAAATGGCATTAAACTTACGTCACTGTCTTTTCTAATTCTTGAATATGCCGTTTCTCCATTAACTTGAATCCCACTTTTTTCCACTTTAAAAAGAAGTTCATCCCTCGTGCACAAACACGTTACCTTCCACAGCTGCGCAGCATACGGCATGCACAATTCGTACACATTCATGCTCCATGTTTCAGATTCCACAGTGCTGTGGTGTACGCTTTCCTACTGAACTCTCTAGCTATTCTTTATTCTGGGAACATAAGCCCTTTTATCACGTAAGATAGGAATAAAGTATTTCTTTCTGTTAACCGTGTGTTTTTAAAATTTTAAGTTACATAGTTCTGTATAGTTCTGTATATGTTACATACAAATGACTAATCACACTGACACCAAATCTTGTTTGCACTTCAAGACAATTCAAAGAGCCTCTGTAAGCTGCTAAATAGCTCTTGCTGTGGATGATTCTGCCTCTTTTAGCCTCCAGTATGACTTTTACTACAACTAATAATACAATTTCTCTTCACACTAGTGAATATTTTCCATGAGATTTTACATGACCTGATGCCACAAAATTTGAGAGTCCTAAGCTGGCCTGTTTCAGCTAATATCTGCAAAAAAAAGTCAAATGGACGCAATTCAGAGTTTACTCATAGGAAAAAGTGTTGTTCTTGATAATAAATACTATTTAAATGAGTTATATATACCCGAATATCTTCAGGATCCAAACTATGTTCACTCCATGCTGAATTGATACTGCTGTTCAGATAGGATCCAGATCGACCCATATCAAGCTCATCTTCATAAGCTTCTGTAGCTATATCATCTCTTGGGTTATTGCTTGAATGTGAAAACTGCAATAAGTATTCATAAAAAAGATGTTGCCATCAGTGCAAAAGTTTACTTCAACATCACTGTAAGAGTTTACATCAACAGTTCTTGGGATTTTCTGAACTCACACACTAGCTAGAGGCATCATTGGCATAAGTAGTGTCCTATAGAATATCAGTATTGTATGGAAGGAACTCTTATTAATGACGGCTTAACTTGATAAATCTTACAGATTTGCATAAGGAAAAAAAACCCGCTTATTTTGACACTTATTTGAACCTCTTTACATTGCATTTAAATTAAGGTAGTAAGGAAACATAGACTTTCATCCAGTATTTCCAATTAGGCTGCTAAAACCAAAAGACTGTATTTTATATTCCATACTGTTGAATAATCCTGCAGAAAGCAATTCTCCCATTTTAGATCTTAACCCTGAAAAGGAAGAGATGAGGTGGCCAAAAAAAAAAAAAGGAAAGAAAAGAAGGAAACAATAAAAAAGGAGACAAGTTAATCTCTCTAAGTTTTAGCAAGTGGTCAGATCAAGAGTTGGAGAGAGGTTGTCAACTATTTATTTATTCATACTGATTCACTCATCTATTCTCCACACAGTCATCTGGCCCCAGAACTTTATGAATGGAACCAAACCTTGTTAATCTTCTCTTAATTCCCTGAATTCTCTGTCGTGCTGGAAGAAAAGTCTGTGTAGTGTGACACAGATAATAAGCTAAAAATGGAAATGTTGAACAGTAGTTATGAGACAGCTTCAGAAAGGTCAACAAATTTTCAAGGTTAGTCTAGAAAGACATCTTTGAAGATATGTAATAAAGTATATGAATATAAAATATAAAGTAGTAAGATTATTGCTAAAGACCAGAAAAGTAATTCAAAATAAAACAAGGTCATTTAATATTAAGGCTGCATCAATGTGTCCCCCTGTTATGACTGTTTAATGGGTGTATATATGACAGTTATCAGCGTGCCCTGTTCTGACACACAGGCAAAAGACAGGAATAGCAGCTTCATTAACCTGAGTTGCATCAACTTGAACCGCTTAGTGTCCTTCCTTCATACGTAGCTTTCACCTCTCCTGTTCTCTTTGACTCTTGGCTACTTGATTAATATTACTGGTCATTTCAAAAGCCATTATAAAATCATTCGCTTTGCTGCGGTACTGTCTAAGAAGAAAGCTCCATCCAAATCCTGGGGACTGGTGCTAGAGACAGGTGGAGCCGCCTGCGGTTCTCCTGCCCTTGATGAGACTGAGATATTGTGGCTCCGCTCCCAGTGCCTGACGGGAGGTGTGCCGCAGCACTCAGAGCTCTGTCTCTTCTCTTCCCTCCCTCCAGTCATCCTCCATCTTCTCGTGTCCCACACACACTCATCTTCTCACCCAGCACCGTACCTGGCTCCATATGACAGGCCACATCTGTCTCAGTATACAGCATCTGTCCGTCCCACGCTCTGACTCACAAAGGGCTCTCCTTTTTCAACCTGTAACAACTGCCCGGTTTAAACCCCAACCTCTCTATCTCATGGCCAGTCCAAACTCCTCATTCCAGTTTTATTTAGCAGTCCATCCTAGTCTTTCTATCCCCTCGCCTAAACTCTTTGTCTGATCTCAGCTAACTCTGGCAGCAGCATGGTCCCCCAGATACCTGAAATAAGCATTGTTAGGCAGGATTCTTTCCTTCTTGTATTAATTGCATCAAAATTTTAAGTACTTTAAAGCCCATGAATTTTGAAAGCTGAAAGAAAGAACCTTTGAAAATGTATAAGTTGTTTTTTTTTTTTTTTTTTTTTTTTTTAAAATACAGCTTTTTAGGTAACATAGCCAAAGTTTTCATCTTCCTTTTCTACCAGTTGCTTGCTAATTTTATATGGCATTGCTTCTGCATGACAACATTTATTTTCCTCAGTCTTGGCAAAAGAAAAGAGACAGGAGACTCGAATACCTTAGGGATCAGAAGTAGCCCAACAGTGACTGTCACAGTCAAGTGTGTGTGTGCAAAGAACAGCATCAGCATCCAGTCAGACTGAAGTCTTGAAGCAAGAATGAATCTGAAAATAGAATTCAGGGTTGCAATTCACTGCCTCTTCTTCCAGTGCATTAGACTTAACATTTTTAATATTCTTTAGGATTCTTTTCATTGAAAGGCCAAACACAACTCGTTTTGTTCTGTACTGCTTTCACACAGACTAAAAATTACATCCCCATGCTTTACTTGTATACCACAATTTCAAAACAACTCGAAAAAACAACCAACAGAACAAGCCAAAACAAAATATAAGAAGAAACAACAGACCTTAAAGGATATTGCTTATTCACTCTCTATTTGCTCTATTCATCATTCTCACTCTATTTAGCTGGTTTTTTTGATCTTTATATTGTCACAATGTCTTTGGCCTGAAGTGAGTTATGGCAGCTTACATACATTAAGGATCTGAACGGATGATTTTAGGTTAAGTAAGCACACGTACTATGATAAATTGCAGCGCACTTCAAAAATACAGGATGTCCGCAGATCGCTGCTAGAGAATGTGGCTGATAAGCCATCAAAGAGGGAACTGAACTGAAATGCATTTTAGCGGGGAGCAGAGAAATGGCCTTGATTGCAGGACCGCCCAGCTCAATACCACCGGGCCCGAGAGCCTTGCGAATGCTGGGGAATGAGTGGCTGAACCTGCAAAATGAAGCAATTCCTTGCTGAGCTTTCTGAACGAGTGGTAGAACAAGCGCCGCGGTTCAAGCTAGCTGGAGCATGCTTGGCTTATCTGCTTTTGTGAGCTCCCAAAGATAGAAATGGGAAGCAGTGCAATGGATGAATGGACATACCACTGGCTTGTAATTTGCAGGTTTACAAAAATCATTCGGATAGAAATGACATTTGCAACTTATCCAAGTCCACAGATGCACATTTTGCAGAAGCTTTTGTTAACAGAAATAGCCTGGCATGAAACACTGGCTTATATGCCATAATAATGCAGCCATCATTTCTTGATTAATACTTTGCAAATGAAATGTTTCATGAACACAATAAAATATTAGAATTATTTCTTCCAGAGATGTTGCTGGTGAGGTGTGCAGGGATACAAGGAGGCTTAGGCCTGAGGTTTAGCTAACTGAACGCAATATGAGAACTATTGAAGATGACATGAGAAACTGCTGGATATAACATAAAAAAGGGAAAAGTGACCAAAAGTTACAGACGGTGCTGTGAGGGATGGCAAGATTTCACAGGTGGTTAACGGGGAGTCATTTAAAGATGGCCAAACTTCACAGGCAATTGAAGGGAGCACTGGGGGCCTTCGGGGGAGTAGAACTTGCAAGGTCAGTGGTACCGATGTATCAGTAACAGCATATAAGGCTGTGATTACCTAGCTAATGACATCAGAAATACCAAATTTGAGTACTGAAGTAGCAAAACTAGGACCAATTGGAAAAAAGTAATGAGGATGAATTGTTTATTTGTGAGAAGACAAGGGCAGAGACAGAGAGGGGCTAAGGTAGATGGGGGAAGAGCAAGCTTGTAAAGAAGGGGGGATAGAAGGGGCTAGTGATATGTAAGCAAGTTGTCACCGACTAAGCCCTGCATCTGATCACTGCAATATCTCCTGTCTTCTCATTAAATCCTTCTCCCAACTTCTGTGTGATCTCACTCTACATTGTGCACGTGTGTATGTGCAAGTCACAAGCAACCCTCAGGTTGGACTATCCAGCACGTGGGAGACCCACATCTGGGAAGACTCAAGGTCTCAGCCCATGACTGAATACGGGGCCCCAAACCCTAAAATGGGTGTTAGATTGGCCTAAGGACTGTGCTCTTATCTGAAGGACGTGTCAATGTAGTGTGCTTGCGAACTGACACAGGGTGCATGTTTCGTGAGTGAACCTGATCAGCTGCAGAGGAGGAAGAGGACCAGGCTGTACATGTTGGACCTGCACTGGTCCATGTGGCCAGCCTTGTGTTGCACCCATGGTGGATGTGCTCAGCCTGGCTAGGCCTGCAAATGGAAACAGTAGCAGCCACATCCATCAGACAGAGACGGGAGGAAGCTCCCAGGTCCTGATGCCAACCAGACTCAGCTAACCCTTAACAGCTCCAATCCTCAAATTTTGTGAAGGCCTTTTGCTTGTTTTATGTGTGAAACCTTGATTAATTAAGGTATCCACACCATACCCCGGAAAGCAAAATAGCATTTGTAGTAGCCATTCAGACCTATCAGAGATGGGGTTTCTGCTCAAATGAGATTTTTTCCCACATAATTTTGTTTTTCTCACTAATACAAGCCAAAGAGCAATGCAGGAATTTAATGCTATGCTGATCCGAAGATAATCAAGAATCCTCTGTTTCTCAAATGGGAATAATGGTTTTATAGGAAAACAAAATGCAAACAGTTCAAGATTTTATTTAGTGCTCACATCAATCTTATATGAGCTTTGGGAGTTTTCAGACTGGATGGCTGCCTTGTAATAGTAGGTCTCCTTCAAGGCTCCAGTGCTTTCAGCTCCATGACAACTCAGATATGTCATATAAATCTGAGTCTTACATTTCTGTTCTTTCAGTTACATCCCGAACTTGGCAGGGAAAACAGAAGCAAAAAAAAAAGAAAAAAAGTAAGGCAATGTAAACTTCAAAGAGACGGGATTAAGATTTGTGTATACAGAAATGGACATAATCTCAGGAGGGATCATGTACTTCCAGTGCATTTTATTTGTTCCTATTCATAAGCAGTACATGATATTTCTTCAACAAACCAGCATTTACCAGACAGAGGGCAAAGAATCAGTATAAAATGTACATTTTTTTGAAAAACAAGGAAGAACAATATCAGCAGACCTAAGGCTGAAGGAACAGGATCTTCACTAGGATAAACTGAAAGACCTAACCCTTTTGCGTCTCCTTGATAAGGCATGTATTAAAATGCCACATTTTCCTCTTTTCCCCTCTCTTTAATCCAAGATTACTTTCATCCTGTCCTATTGTTAAAAGAAACCTGCAGCCCACAGAATAGCTCTCCTAATGCACTGAACTGTGTCTTCTAACATGGCCCAAAACACGGCTTAGGAATATTAATTAATGGGGGAAAATTTTGACCGCGAAGCTGTCATATTGCTTACAATAAATTCAAAAGTACTGTAATTGAATTTTATATCTACCAGGAATGAAAAGAAAAATGCTTCCATCAAATACAAATTTTAAACATTATTTTTGAAGATGTTTGTGTTAGGGAGTAAAAAAGAAGATTTTGAGACTATGTGGATGCTGAGATATGGGGTTAGGAGAAGGTGAAGGAAACAAAAAGTTGCAAGCCTGAAAAGTGCACCAAACTTTACAACAATGATAGGGGAAAGAGCACCTGGAGGGAGTAGTGATGAAAGATGTGCTTTGCTGATGTCTACTCAGAAAAAATGGTGCCTCATGGAAGCAAACATCAAGAAGGCAGAGAGAAATATGAGTTCCAAGACAGCCCAAGGAACAGAGAAGAGTATTTGAAGACTGTCAATGGAGCAATGTGAAAAAAAAATAATCTTAGTAGATACGGACTGTCAGGAGGCAAAGGAAGGTACGAGAATGTCATATGAAAGTCATAAGAATCTCTTAGAGCGTGAGATGAAATACACGCTATCTTCCTATTTTGAATTTTCTAGGACCAATTCATTTTTACAGTGTGTTCTGTAGGAAAGGCACATATAGTAAATTTCACATACCTCTGGCAAAGGCCCTTATTTATTTCTTATTACTCTAATAAATTTACAAGTATGAAAGGTAGAGCTCATTATAAACTTTATAAGAAACAGGTGCTTTACGTTACTGTGATAGCATGATATGAATAACAATTTTTTATGTCAGCATATAAAACACTATGCTTCATGCACAAACCAGTACAATTCTCTTAGCATACAGCTGCACCTTGCCAATCTGTTACACACCAGGAAAAGTTCATACACACCGACATTCTTACCTGCTGTTTTTCTAGGGATACAAACCAGTGAGCTGTATGCAGATGACTGAAGACAGATAATAGTTTTACTATATCTAATTTATCATATATACTGAACTTTGATCCAAGAACTTATCAGCTAGCTGTACTGAAAAAAACCACCTAATCATACAATTAACAAGTTGATTGTACATATTCTTGAATCCTATGGGAACAGTTTTAAGTTTAGTGATCAGTTAATTTGCAGATAATGTTTACAATATTTATGAGACCTTCCATTATGCATCCTATCCCATTCACTCATTTTAAGTTGCACCATATGAAACCTGAAAGATAAATAGTTAATTACTAGATCTACAGATCACTTGCCTAATTGTATGGAATATAGCAGAGATAATGAGCTCATTGTGAACTGCAACAGCCATATAACGTGGCTCATGAAATGCTGATGGGACTGTCCGCACTGCATAGCAGAGATAAACACCCCACAAGAGGAATAAAAATTCAGCTGTGAGAAGAACAAAAAGAAATAATTTGCAATTAGTTTTATATATGAAAAAGGAAGGAAATTTGAAGTACTATAGTATCTTCTGTATGTGTGAGTATCTATGCAAAGTCAGTATACACTCATACATGGCTATACGTACACAGATAGGCATTCAAACTCTTTCAGATATTGTCACTGCACAAGATACATTTGGTTTTCATTTTACACACTTCTTTTTTGCAGATCAGGAACCTTTGCACTCATGGTGTTTCAGTTTTTCAACTGACAAACTTCAAGACAATGCCTAATAATGTCTTGCTTGTTTTTCAAACTGGTAATATAGAAGCTTGACATCACTTAAAATAACGAGTGTTTTTAATTGTAGCTCCGGTTCTTGTTATAGAGGCAAGACTACAAGCTTTTTAAGACAACAGTTTCATTTCAAAGGTTTATAACTCAGATATAACAATACATTTTGGGTTAAAAACCCTCCTCTGTTCATGTTAGTTAATTCTGCTGGTGCCCATAATATGATGAGTCACTTCTGAGGACCTAATGTAATTACAACAAATGATGTGTTTCTCTCTGTTAGGAGAAAAATGAGTAAAGGAAGAAAGGAGAATGAGCAAAGGGTCAGGATCAGCTAAACTATCCTGTTAGAGCTAACTCATCCCAGCAGTGCTCTGACTTCAGCTTCCACTAGACAGTCTGCTTTGACATCACTTCATCATTTTGCTTTTGATACAAATGAAGTAATTTTGTACCCATCTTGAAAAATCTCTCCTTCCAGACCCCCCTCCCCCTCCCAGTTCCGGCACGTAACTATGAGTAGAGCTGGCACTTGTGCCTCTTGCCTTGCAGTCTGGGTTGACGATGGCTGGAAGTGGTTGAGCCTATCCAGCAACGTGCAATTCCATGACTGACCCCGGCAATGCTGGCACTGCTCCGGACCAGCTTCAGAAATTGAGTGTGATCCCATTGTTACTCATACACTGCTTTTGCCTTGTTGAATTTTTGCAGTAAAAACTGCAAATGTAGCATAATAGAAAATTAGTTCTTTTTCATACTTATTTTTGCCACTCACTACCTGTTATTGTACTGTAGCTAGAACTGGTGATCAGTGACATCACCCTATGGTGGTGATCAGCAAATCATTACGGGTCTGGTTTGGATAGGGACACAAATGCTTGTGAACCCTGCCATTAGCAACAGATTGAAATAAAACATGGGGAGGGACTCGATTATCAGGGAGCGTAGTGATAGGACAAGGGGTAACAGTTTTAAATTGGACGCAGGTAGATTTAGATTAGATATCAGGAAGACATTTTTCACTCTGAGGGTGGTGAGACACTGGCACCTGTTGCCCAGAGAAGTTGTGGATGCCCCATCCCTGGAAGTGTTCAAGGCCAGGCTGGATGGGGCTTTGAGCAGCCTGGTCTATGGGAGGGGCACCCATGGCATGGGGGGTTGGAACTAGATGATCTTTAAGGTCCCTTCCAACCCAAACCATTCTATGATTCTATCACTCTATGATCTGCACTGGATACCTCATGAGACCAGGTCCTCTGGCTCCTCTACTTTTAATAGTCCATAACTGCTGTAAATTACCTATATTATATTGTTACAGCATTTCAAAATTTCTCATTTTGCTATGAATGTCAGCTAAAAACAATAAGAGACAAGTTTGAATAAAATGAAAATGAATTCAGTTACACAGATCTCTGTGCTCTGATAAGAGTTTAGTTTGAACTCTGAACAACACTTTACATGTTTCTTACTTTTAGCAAAAATAGATGGCCTAGATTTAAGACCATCATTTTCCCTCGAACATATCCTACATAAACTCAGCAGTTTTACCAGTTACATACAAACAAACATCTGAAAAGGCATAATCCACACATGCTGCTATTTTTGTGTTCTTCCTCACCAGAATCCCAGCAATAATAAACCTTTTGACTATAATAGTTTGACTGGGGACCTTATTGGGTGTCAATATGAAAAAAGCATGGTACGAATCTCCTGAGACTATGTGTCCCAGCCTGGTTTTGAGCTCTACAAAGGCATGTGCAGGTGTCTTTCCTACATCCCCCATACATGCTCTGCTTGGGCAAACTGGCTGCTGCTTCCATTTCATTCCTACTAATTAGCTATGCTAATATTGAAGTCTATTATTATGGTTTCTTAAAAACACCCACAGAGGAATGACCTGCCAAGCCATCTTGCTACTGAAGTCTTCTCTGAGCAAGTGGAACACAAATTTTGCTTCAATGAAACAAGATTAAAGGCTCCTTTACAAATGTTAGCAATTTTGGGTTTTCTCTTTAAAGTACACTTGCCTTGCATATGCAGAATCACGGCACTGAAATGTACTGCTCTTCAAAGCACTGAAATTTATTGCTTTAATTGCTCCATATTGATTTAGAAGAAATTGAAAAGGAAAAAATGGATAGAATTAGGCTGCTAAACCCAAATCACTGTATCTTACTGTCCTATGTTCTATGGAAACACTTCTTATTGATATGGTTTAGAAGGTATTGCCCAGAACATGCCAGAGAGCCTATTTCCTCTCATTCTGCCTTTCATCCAAAGGCCTCCTGCAGTAAAAAACCCAACAGTAGCAGCAGAGCTGAACAGGTGAGCTAATTGTGAAATACACACGTATACTCCACAATGGTCCATTCTTCTTTCTCTTCCTCAACTGAAGTGAGAAGAGCCTCAATTCTCCTAATGATTGAAAAAATCAGTTACAAGTGTTAACAGAGGCTGAGAGTTTGAAAAAGTTTGGCTTGTAAAGGGATGAAAATACATGTATGAAACTCCATGTGCTGAAGATACTCTTATTTACACTAAAGACCGTGGGCCAACTTTTGCTTAAAAAAAATCTGCTCTAAGTTTGAAGATTTACAAGAATTAATTTTTTTGTATACAGATTTGTATACAGGTGTCTCAGAAAGCAAATGAAAGTGAAAAAGCCACACCTCCATAATAAAAACCAACTTCAATGAGAGGGGGTAAGTAGGAATGAAGGTAGCATTTGATCTGATTAATTCTGAAAATTTCACAGTTTTCAGTTCATAGATACAAGGGGTTCCTAAGACAACGAGAGAAGATTTCTAAGTATTACTATACTGAAGCATACAGTACTTTGCACCATTTAACGCATCATGCTTTTATAAAAGCTTTACATTTAGAAGAGAGCTGGCATTCCTGTCCACAGATAGTAATTAGTGTGACATCTGGTAGGCAACACAAATACGGAATAGCTTTTAAAACACAAGGTAAAATAACAGAGTTCCTATACTTGCTAAGCCAAACATTACAATAATTTCATTAGCAATAACAAACAAAACAGACTGATAGAAAACCAATTTATTATCTAAACCACTAATTACACAGCTTAAATGTATCATGTAGAAGCTGTGCTTGAGAGAGGAGATCAAGGTCATATAATTAGCTACAGACTATCAGTGCAATTTTTAACAAAAATCTGAAGGTGTTATACAATTTTTCTGTATGGCAAAATGGCCTTTTTGCTTTCTCAATATAAAATAAGGTGACATATTAATGTATTTATTAAATCAATGAAAACGACAGATACACCTAACTTCAGATAGAGAGATAGAGAGAGAGAGAGAGAGAGAGAGAGTGATAATGGCGCACATCTGGCCACCATGCAGCAAGGTTCGAATGTACCACTCATCTCTGAGGTCTTATTAGTTCTGTCTATGGCACACTAGTAACTGTTTTGAGCCAAATATCCTTAATGATTAAAATCTGTGAGATGTGATATGAAATTTCTGTTTGGCTTGCTGAATAATTTTCCACTAAAAGGCTGGTGCAGAAGACTGACTTCCTGACCACTAAAGGACTGTCATAGCATATTGCAAACCCGCCAAGACCAAACTCAAAGCTCAAAACATGTGATCTTGTTCCTTGAAGTATGATTTATCATAAGGCTTATAAATTATTCCATTTTACTTATTAAGCACAAGAACATGAAATACCTTCTTTCCCCCTTCTGAAGAAATGACGGAAATTCCTGGGAGAGAGAGCTGTCAACAGCTCTCTGGACAGAAAATGTGAAGTCAAAAAAATCAAGCATAAAAGAGCTCTGAAAAACTTGCAGTAGCTACTCCATAACAATCTAAACCAAGCATTCAGATTTTGGGTGCAAATCCCTGATAGATAGGAGAGTAAGAAAAGGAAAAATTGCTTTAAAGGGATAAAAGACATGAATGAAAGGGAAGACAGGAAAAGAAAATGTGGCCATATGCACAAATGAATTAATCTTTAAATACCTCTCTTGCTAGTCATTATGTATTTCTTACCCACACAGGATTTTATGTGGTCTTTGCACTAGCTAATCAACCTGCTCAGTTATATCCTTTGGTGCTCAAAATCCACGATTATTTCTTTTGTTTGCAATGCCCATCGTGTTTTCAGAAAATGGAGCATTTTGGAGCACTTAGTCTGGGCATCCAGTACACTGGACCAGACTCATGCCCAATGCCACTGGCCTGCCGTAACTGAGAGTCCCCCATGACTGCTCACTTGGGATTTGTTTTGGCCATTCTTCATATTCTGCATTTTCTGACAACGAAGGACAATGCTATGTTCGTGGTATGTGATACCCATCTGCTCTATAGAGAAGGACAGACTCAGGGGTGATACTATTACTTAATCAAACTTACTCAGAAGATCTGGGTTAGTATATTTACTAGATGTTACTAAACTTGCCGTTGTCTGTGTTGCAAATTATTCTTTCGTATTTAAAGTCAGCACAAGGCAAAGCACATCCAGAGACAGTCTTCTGCGACATTTCATTCAGTGTCCGTTGGCCAAGCTGTGTCATGCCTTGCAGAGCACAGCAAATGCAGGCTGACCCACTGTCGTGGTTTTGGCCAACTTGGCCAATGGTCAGTGACAGATGCTCCCCCCCAACCTCTCGTACACGGAGAGGAGGAGGAGAAATAAAGAGATTTATGAGTTTAGAAGAAACTAAATTACTTTAATGGAATATTAGTAATAAAATAAAAAGGAAAATAATGAAATAGACACAGCATATACAAAACCCGATTAAAGCTCCCAGGATGATGCCACCAGCAGGCACTGGGGAAGTCCCAGTCTGAACTCACCGACGGGTGGGAACTGGGTTCCACAGCTGGAGTCAGGAACCCACGGATCGGGATCTAAGGCAGATGAACAGACAGGGTCCTCCTTGGACGTCAGCCATTGGAGAAAAGAGAGCCTGACCCTTTGATCCCTCAGCTTTTATACTGAGCATGGTGCAGATGGGATGGAATACCCTGTTGGTCAGTTTTGGATCCCCTGTCCTGTCCGCTCCTTCCTGCAGGTGTGACCCCTCTATGCTTTTCCGTTTCCGACCCTCCAACGGGGCAAATAACGAAGTTAGCTGACCTTGGTTGTTACAGCAATAAGTATAAGCAAGAGCCTCTGTGCAGACCATTCCCTGGCACAAACTGTAGACCTTGGTCTTATCACTCTGAGAACAAACCGTTTTCAGCACAACATGCGGTTAATTTCAGAAAGTTAGAAGAGGCCTAGCTAAGAAGTAAAAATACTGAACAGAAAGTTGGTTCTGTTTTACCTCAAACCAGGACACCCGCTCCCGCTTGTCCAGCCCCCAGCACAAGTAAATTCCCGCATGAATCCATATCCTCTGTCATTGCCTGCTCTGCAGGTGTCTGTACTTTGCCTGACTGCACAGTACTGCAGAGCAAGATAGGAGGAATGGAAAGCAGTGATCAAAGTCACTTTCCTCTCTTTGAAGATTTGGAAAAGTCATTGAGATCCTCCTTACACTTGAGTGGGTACAGGAAGAGAACCCCCACAGATGACAAATGGAGTAAAGGCAGCGAGGGCAGGACCTCAGGAGAGTTAAGAAAAAACGAATTCAAAAAAGCAAAGATCATATAAGGAAACATGAAAAATCAAGAAATACGAAGCTGGATTTTTGAACGTGGCTTACACACCAACTCTTCTTAGAGGCCTTACGAAAGTACTTCATCCTTACTTCCACAGCTTTGCTGTCTCTAAGAATTGGACAGCACTAAAATACAAACACCACATATGCAGCCTTAATTTACTCTCTTTTGCATATATAATCTTGAGTTAACTATATAATTTTTTAAGAGACCAGACTCATTTAATGCATGTGACAGAGCAATTCCAGAGATAAATCAAGGTTGACTAATGAAGAAAGCTCTGCAATTTGTTGCAAATGACATTTAGATGTCTAGTGACTGAGAGAAAAGACTGCAGGGGAAAAACAGAAGCCTTGTGCACATGCACAACTGAATTCTAACATTGTCTGTACTGGAAGTGCCTAAGCATAGGCAAAAAGTCCACACTCAAGCCCAGCTTTGCAGAGATGATCAGAGAGAGCATTTCTCTTGCTATTTGGGTGCCAACCTAGGCATTTTTGCTGCGATTTGCAGCAGAACTAAGCATACAGGGCTGTATTTGTGGCCAGTGAGACCATACATAACATGTTATATATGGATTTGACTAAGCTCTGTGACTGAGCCAAAGGCATTGCAAAATGGGCACTCAGATTAAATGGACCGTATAACTCTAATCTTATTGTGCCTCAGCTCTGGCTTTGTAAAATGGAGCTAATGCCACCCTGTCACTGCAAGATGACAGTGGAAATAAATTTACCCATATTTGTGAACAGCTTAAATCCTAAACTGTGAGTTTCCTTCCCGCCATGGTCGGGAAAGGAAAGCGAGTTATTCCAGGCTGTCCTGGTTGCTTCTCAGCCCTCCTGCCCTGCTGGAATGCCAGAAAAGCCTTTCTCTTGCGCTTCTTCAGGCCATCCTCTCCGTGGAGACGGCTGTGGGAAAGCAGCTCCCTGGAGCCAGGATGCCCAGCCCCGTGCTTGCTTGTACTCTGCTGTCCAAAAGCTACCTGCAAAAAGAAGACACTCCTGAAGGACTGAAGCCCATTTTAATGACTCTGTGTGATGTTCTATGTCTGACCACACTCATTTGCTTAAAAAGCACCATCATAGGCCAAGAACAGGCCACTGCTCTCCAGAGACGGTGACATCCTTTCCCTACACTAATAAGGGAGAGCCCATTACAGCTGGGACTTGACTAAATTCATTTGGCATCCTAAACTTTGCACTGTTGGCAAAACGGTACTGTTCCAACTGTTCCAATTTTTTCCTCAGGTTTTGGACACAAATTACTGATTACAACTCTACTTACATCCATTACGCAGCTACAACAACTCATCTACTTCTCTGTCACACTTTATTTCATCAGACTGATGTCTACATTTTAAATCCCCTTTACTGAGATGAAGTGAGCTTATGGATCTGGAAGCACGTCTATTCCGTCTGTTCATTCACTCAGGGTGCCGGCTGAAGCCGAGCACACACCATTTTAAAATAGGAAAAAAATTGTGTCCTCAATTGCTCCTGTGTTGCCAGCCAGTGCAGTCTCTTTCTGCCTCACTGCGTCCAATCTCCCACCTGGAGACTTGCACCATGTCGCAGCAGAAGTTTTTTTCAACTGAAAGGATTTTAATATATTTCAATGAATGGTGATTACACGTACAAGTCTTTAATGTTGAGTTTTCCTGGCAAATTATGAATTACCAGAGGTTTATCTGTCTCTCCCATCATATCTCAGCATTATTTTAATTAGCTAGGCTCAGCAATACAGAGACCTATGTGTGGAGTAAGAATTAATGGTGCCAAACCCTGACTTTTTATTTTTACCAGAAGTCCCATGGCCTGTGTCTCTGCAAGGATGAAAGAAGAGCAGGGGTCCATGGGCTGATGGGTGGCACAGCACGCTCCGTCCCCCACACAGCCACAAGATTGCCTTGCAGGTCCACTCAAAGTAACGCAAGGGACATGCTGACCCACGGTCTAAGGGCCCCGTGGCTTGAGGGTGACTAGAGATGGCTTTTGCTGGCAACGGAGACAACTCACTGACTTGAGTGTGAGCAATATGCCTAGGAGTCTCACTGCATGAAACATGCCAGCACGCAGGTCTACAGTCTCCAGGAACTCTCCTCGTTTCTGCACTTCTCTTAGCCCTTATACTCATGCATTTTATTCCTTCCTCCACACAGATGTGCTGTCCTGTCTCATTCCTTCCAAAGCCCACTGCTGTTATTAAAGCCAGCTGGCCACTCTTCTGTCTCCATGTGCCCCACCATCCTCTTCACTCGTGTGGATGAAAGGGGGAGAACACAATCAGAAAAGATCTACCACCAGCAGCTGAAAGCAAGCTGAGCGTGGAACCTCTTCTCTCACATCTTAAAGAGGATGGAAGCAACTGCCAATGGTATACAAAGTACTTGAAGGGCTGCAACGACTTGGGGCAGTCCGAAAAGTGGATTCCAGCAAGGGTGGTGCAAAGACAAGATCAAGTCAGAGCATCTTCCAGCCTCTCCCAATGCCATTGCCTCCTGCAGGTGGCTTGCAAAAGAATCTGAATATGGCTTTTACCGATATATACACATGCAGTTAAGGTAACCCAAATACGGTTTCCTCAGCAGAAATACTTTGTAGAAATGGTGCCTACATAAAGGCTATGGGATTTCACCTGTGATGTAGCAGATATCAAGAAAAAGCAACATTACTGCTTTTCTTGTAGCAGTAATGCAACCCAAACTGCTCAACCTGTTCCAGCTATTTTTGAGAATGGAAAACAGAAGAATGCTGGCTGGTCATCATTGAAAAAAAATAAAATCTGGGTTTTTTTTTGAAAGCTCCATTCTCCACCATCCTTGAGGATGTTTTATTTTAAATTAAATTGGAATAAACAGTTAACCTGAGATGAGTGAATTGTCCCATTTGACATTCTGCACCACACATCATGTTTGTTGGTCCTCCCCATACCTTTTCCAGATTTCCCAGATCCTGGAGATGAGGGACATAAACTGCGCGCAGTGTTGGTGATGCGGACTGTGAAGGGGGGTACATGGCGGCAGGAGGAGAGGGTCACAAGCAGGAAAGGAACAGAGCTGAAGGCTCATTCGCAAAAGAGAATTCTGTTCCTATTTCTACTGCAAACATTTTATACAGCCCTGGTCTTATCACTTAGAGTAAGCTTTTCACAAATGATCACTATTTTTACACGATACATTTTCTGAGTATCTAATGTGAGAACTGAAGCCAGATCTTCATCAGTGCTGAATTCTAACAAGTATCTCCGGGTTGTGCTTTCCACATAGAAGAGGCTACAAACAGAATTCTGAAAAACCAGTCCCTAGATGTCTCAAGACAGACACTCAAAATGGATAGCTACTGTTGACAATTTTGGCTTTAATCTTTGTACATTGATGCTAAGGAGAACACAGCTTAAAAACACCCATTTGGAAACGAACAGTTCTTTATTCATGGCATGCTCTGAACAACACACCCCGAATATGGCATAGGGCCACATCAAATGGGGATAACAAAAAGAAATAATAATCACTCATTTGCTGAATGCAGCAGAGGGCCTGTAGAAAATTTAATAAAGGGCCTCGTAAGGCTGTATTACAATGCCCCCGCTCAAAACTGTACAGACCGTCTTCATGCCCAATCTGTCCGAGCCTGTCCTGGCAACTCATACCCTCTTCAGATGCAAAGATTATATAGGTTAAATAGCAACAAATGAACAGTGGGAGGTAGTTCTTTTGGGAACAGCCTGAAATACTTGCTTTGTTCCTTTTCCTGGCTGAGGGCATGCGGTAATCATGACACAGCCTCGTGTTTGAAATCCTCTCGATGTCCAGGACCCCAGGCACGACCCACCGATTAGTGGTCTGTGGCAGCAGCTCAGGCCAGCTGCGCGGGAGCAGCACCGCTCCGGCCAGCCGGGAATCAACCAGGCGCTGGGGAAAAATACCTCCCTGTGCTTAGTTAATACCCACCATTCGCTTATGGGTTAAAAAAAAAAAACCACTGAAAAACACACACAGAATGCATGGAGGGGATTTTTAAAAACGAGAGTTCAAATCCTATCCACGCTGGGTGAAACCCTGGCCCTGCTGAAGTCAGGAACATCCACCTGCGGAGATTTCACCTCTGCTTTCTATTTGTGTTTGTGCATGCATGTTTATCTCTCTGACTGCCTTTCTCTTCTGCCTGGGGCTTTGTTCATTAAACTTATTACTTTGCTTTTTTATTACCAGTTTGTGGGAAGTTCTTTTAAATCCTGTGCTGATATCTGTTTCACTTATAGGATGTTTCCCTCAGGATAAAGAAGAATAGTTTGATTTGTGACACTGCGAGCCCTCAGGTACCAAAAGTTTATCGCTTGGGTTTTTTCTAACTTGGTATCTGGCTGTGAGATGTAGAGGTATAGAATATATTCAGGCCACAGGAAAAAGGCTTTGTGGGTGAATGCTTTCAAGCCCTCAGGTCTTTCTCTAAAATCTCAGACTGTCAACCATGCTAAGGCTTGTCAGCAAGACAGATGCCCCAACCTTGAAAGTGATGCAGAAACGAACACAAAGGAAATAAAAGAATCTAGGCAAGTGACAAACAAGCTACCCACAAGTATCCAACCTCAAGGAAAATGCATACTAACTTACATTACATTATGTAGATAAAGTAAGATTTACTGAATGCTAATTTTTCTCATGAACATATCACAGAGTACAGAGGCAATGCTAGAAACAGTGACAACCTTTGTGTCTAAGTCCCTACTTGTCTCACAGGAAGCATCCTCTTAAACTTAATGGAAATGTAAATATAAAACATTCGCTGCAATAAAAGTCTCTGGAGATAGAGCCTAAGTAGCATGATTAGTATGGAAAATGCTTCATAAATCCTAACTCCAATAATCTCTGGTAGCATAAAGGATTCATCTCATTATGACTTTCTAACAGAGCCCTGTTAATTCTCACTTCACTAATCTGCGACCTTGAAAATTCCCTCTCCACACTTCAGTAAAGTGTTGACAGCCAAGTGAAATAGGGAGGTAATTCCAGCAAGGGCTACAGGTGACAGAATATATTCCAAACCACTCACTAGTTTTATATAGAATACTGTGCCTGACTAAATTAAACGACAAGCCTTTCATAAATTATCATCCAGCATTTTTATTTTAGCATTTTAAAGTAAATACCATAATCTATCAATTAATTTATACACAGAATCTTTTGCAAGGCTGCTCCCAGTCAACTACAGGAATAAAAGGGGGTCTGCATTATGGGTATTTCTCCTGGCATATCTCTGAGATGAAGTATCTAATTTTGGAACTAGTTCCTACTAGCTGTAAGCTTTTCAGACTGCCATTAACAATAAAAATCTTGAAGTGCATATACACACACATATAGGTAAGTGTATACATAGACACACACGTTAGTACCGACTTGTAGGCATACATCTCCTGGTACCACTAATGCGGCTGTGTAGTTTACTAAAGACTTTCACAAACATAACTGTTCTTCTAAGGTAGTTCTAAGTAGAGCTTTGCCTCTACTGCCCTTGAGTGTATTTTGCAAAACATTTAAAACCCCTCTAAATGTAAATATACCTTAAAAAACGATCCTTGTTTTTTTCCAACACTAGGCAGACAGTAACTTATATAATTTCTTGCCAAAAAGGGACTACTGATCGTACCTAGGTATTAAGATCCGAGTTGTTAATCACTTCACTATCATAGCTATAAAATATTTGTTTGCCATTATGCAACAACTACCACTACCAAAGAAAAATACACTGTATTACCGTCTGTGAGAAGCAGTAAAATTTTGATGCAAAATGGATTAGTGCAAATGACATCATCAAATGTTCCATGTTTAATTCTCTTTTGTTATTAATTTTACAACATCTCTTGCGATAGTACTATTTCATTACTGCAAAGTATAGTTATATTTTATCAGTACAGCCCTCCAAAAGGGCTCGAATGGAGACACATTTCAAAACATACTCCTTTATACTCCCCTCTGTGTGGCTTACCAGCGAGCACTTGGCGTACCAGTGTGCCTGACTGCCTCGGAGATCTTACACGAAGGAGAGAGAAGCAGCACACAGGGGTGGCTTAGAGCCACAGAAAGTCTTTGGTGAAGCTGGCAGCAGTGGTTTGCCCTTTAAAACTGCTGTGCATTACCATGTGCTGGCTTTCGGTTGGCCACTCTCAGAGAAAACACGCCTCATACCCTCAGGCTGCTTCTATCCATCTCCGTTGGCACTCTCACGTGGAGGAGCCACCATTACCTCTCCCTAATCCTCTGCAGCAGAACTCTGTCAGTGGGATATCCACGGGGGAAGCAGGGAAAGGGCAGAAAGGTTAGAATTTATTTCCAATCTCAAAACACTGATGTATTTGAGACGGTGGGTGGCACACCTGGGCTGTACTAGAAACAATGGCTCTAGGTGCAGAAGCTCCAAAGCTGTCCAGCCACCAGGAGGAAGCACGTTATATCCTGCATTTTGGTCACAACAATCCCAAGCAACGCTACAGGCTTGGGGCAGAGTGGCTGGAAAGCTGCCCAGCAGAAAATGACCTGGGGGTGCTGGTGGACGGCCAGCTTAACATGAGCCAGCAGTGTGCCCAGGTGGCCAAGAAGGCCAACAGCATTCTGGCTTGTATCAGGAAGAGCGTGGCCAGCAGGAGCGGGGAAGTGACCATGCCTCTGTACACGGCACCGGTGAGACCTCACCTCGAGTGCTGTGTTCAGTTCTGGGCCCCTCTGTACAAGAGGGACATTGAAGTGCTGGAGCGTGTCCAGAGGAGAGCTACCAAGCTGGTGAGGGGTCTGGAGACCAAGTTGTATGAGGAGAGGCTGAAGGAGCTGGGCATGTTTAGCTTGGAGAAGAGGAGGCTGAGGGGAGACCTCATTGCCCTCTACAACTCCCTGAAAGGAGGTTGGAGAGAGGTGGGTGTTGGCCTCTTCTCCCAGGCGAATAATGACAGGACCAGAGAAAATGGTCTGAAGTTGCGGCAGGGGAGGTTTAGATTAGATATTAGGAAGAATTACTTTACTGAAAGAGTGGTCAGGCACTGGAACAGCCTGCCCAGGGAGGTGGTTGAGTCACCATCCCTAGAGGTATTTAAGAAACGTGTAGATGCGGCACTTCAGGGCATGTCTAGTGGTAGAGATTGCAGGTTGTTTGTCTGTGGCGGTTTGTGGTTTTTTTTGTTTTGTTTTGTTTTTTGGTGTGTGTATGGTTGGACTTGATGATCTCAAAGGTCCTTTCCAACCATGAAGATTCTATGATTCTATGATTCTATACTGTATAACTGAACCCTGGCATGGGGAATCCACTGTTTTTTATAAAATTAAGGAAACAAAAATGTGTCACTTTTCTCCTTGATATGAGGAGGGTGTCATTTTTTAGCTCCTACCTATCCCATGCATTGAGAACACACCTAACAAATACGCTAAGTTGGGATGTTTGATGTGCATTTCCTATTCCAATTACTTTGATGCTAATTTCTGTGAGATTATAAAAGAGGCGTTTTGCAAGTTCTTTCCCTCCTCACACACAGGAGCTCTCCCCAGTTCTGTGGTGCAGAAGCAAAAAGCTTCTGTTATTCTAGCCAGGATTTCTCACTTTAATAGTGTAGAAGAGCAAGATATCTTCTGCTTTCAAAGATGAAATTTCCTGAGCACCCATCACTTTGTTACTACAATCCAAGTTACAAACCTTTGAAAGTCATAAAATCTCAGTATATTTTAATTATCTTTTACTTCTCAGTCGATTTAAAAAACACATATGCAATATTTTGTTCCCCTAGAAGCTTTTCATGTGATGTTACCCAGTCTGACAAAACTTTACGATATTCTAAAAGAAGAAAAATGAAAAGGCAACCAAGCTTTATTTTAGAACTTAAAAGATAAGCTAGAAAATGAACATACCAACAGCCATCATGTAATCCCAGCGGTCTATGAGGCACATATTGAAGATCAGGTGGTCAGATGTTTGCCCTTGGCCAATGAGTGGAATGTTTCTCTCCAGATTTTGGGTTATTGCAGAAGTCCAGCCAACGAGAAACCAAAAGACTATCAGGAGAATAACAGCCAGCATCCTCATCACTCGCCCACCTGTCATGTATGGAATACGCTGAGCAGTTCGGGACAGGAATACCTTCAAAACCCTGAAAAATTCAGACAGTGCAGAATTAAAGAGAGCACCAGCTGTGTCACAGGAATTAGACTTTCATTTTATTTCACGATCAGATTATTAAAAAAAACATCTTGACATTCTTTCTCCTGACAGTATGTACGAGAGTGAAATTTGAAACTTATTATTATTATTACTTTCATATTCATAATATTACTTTCATTGTATTGAAATGGAACTGATTGCTGCCCAGAGAGTGCTCCACAGCAATAATAGAAAATATTAGCTATGTTTATGTTAGAGACACACGTTCACATGCTGTGTTGTCAAGCTGTTTTGTACCTTCCAGCTCCCCATGGAAGACTTCTGCTTTGGAAAAGGGAAGGTCATTTCCATAAAATAGCAACCACGTCCGTGATACTTTGTTTTGTTTTGATGTTGTCTGTCTGCTCATCCCCAATCATACCATTTCCATAGAAAAACTCAGCGCTTCTTGGATATTTTTCCTATTGAGTTTGACGCTTCTGAGGCAATACTCGACTTCTCATAGAGATAACTGTGGAAGGAACTTTGCTAATTAAGAGTTTCCTGGCTTGTTTAGAGACAGCAACATGTCTTTTCGAGCTGGGACAGAACCGTCATAAGAAAAGCCACATCATACGTCAGGCACATATACCATGTAACAGCCATTGAACATGTAGCACTCACTTTAAAAATATTTGCACTTACTATTAGGATAGGTTTCCTCCTGCCAAGAACTGTTCAAGGAAATATCACCTGCATTTTCTACCTATCACCATCTGCTAAAGCAGAAAAAGGTCCTGCTGGGAGCATGAGGACAACCAAAATTTGAGGAAATCAACTCAGGCAGAGGGAGTAGTTTGACTCTTCACATAGCACAGAATATCTCTTTGCAGCTCGGGATCTGACAGAAGTATCTAATCTTCTCCTGGTGTCTTCCTACGAGAAAAGCAGGCTGCAGTAGCTGCTGCCATTGCAACACTCCTGCCTTGACCTTGCCCAGCCACAAAGGCTGGGCAGCGGGAAGGCTGTCATGGAAGTTTTCGTGTACCCAAACCTTCAAAAGTGGATGGGTTGAGGTTTAAAGGCTTTTTTGAGATTGAGGAGCCTTTAAAAGTGAAGAGGTGAGCTGCTTCAGCGATTTTGTCCTCAAAACCATGGTGGTTCCTGATTCCTGAGCATGAGCCCGTCCAGTGAATACTCTTAATATCCATGAAGGGAGAAACTATCACTGAGGTTTAGGGAACTTTTTCAGAATTTTTTCAGAAAGCTGAGTTTTTAAATGCCCTTGTCAGTTCTCAAGTCTTCTCAGTGTACCAAGCACCAAGCCACCTCCCAAGCCATTCCACAGCCAGGCCTGCCTTTTCAGCAAAAAAAAAATAAATCACACCGTGGATTAATATTTATGTTTATATTTGTCTAAGAGAAGGCAGAAGCAACTGGCATTGCCTCTCAAACAAATAACAGAGCAGTGTCTCTTAAGGCAGAAGCACAAAAGCTTTTCCACATCCATAAAAATGAATCATCGTTTGACTACAAACACAGCCTTCACAGTGTGCATTAGGTGAAGTCAGAGATCTGAATATGTTCAACATTATTCAGCTGTTTCCCTCCCAACAGTTACTCCGCAGGGAGTCACAGTTTTTGATCTTCCCATGTTTGATAGATGTTCTGCTCTCCCTTTGCCGTCGCTAAGTGTTTTATGTTGGAAGCAGCTTCCCAAAGACTTCAGGCAGGATAGACAGACAACTCCACGGAGGCAAGGCAGGCGACTTCCCTCCGCATTGCTCAGCCGCAGCACCACTGTTCCAGCACAGCGCTGGTAAATCCTCGTTTTTACAACACTAAAAATCAGTAAGTGAAGGCTTTCCTCCTCCCTGCTGTGAATGCCGATCAATGCTTAGCTTCTTTGAAGGGGAAGGAAAAGGTATTCTTTTTGTAGTGAACTGGAAAACACCATCTTTTCACAGCTACAGTTTGCCGTTTGGGAAAAATCTCATTGTACGTGTTTATGGAGGTTTAAGAACTACTGAAATCATACAAACCAGCTGAGAACTACTAGAAACTTTTGTTATTTGTATTTTGGCGCTCCAAAGTCAATTCTTGGTGATTCTACTGCAGGCCAACATGTGAGCCTTTTCAAGGCAAGATCCATTACATTTTTTCCAGCACTAGCTCATTATGTGCTGACTGCGAGACAGATTTCAAAGGGAGAGGGGTGGGCTGCTGTTACATTATTGATCTAAGCACAGTGAAACAAATAACATTTTGCAGTACAGCAGTCAAAACCCCTCCAATTTGGATCAAATCACTTTCCTTTTTGCTCATCTTTTTCACAGAAGTTAAGTATCTTTCACAAAAGTTAAGTGTCCACCACCACCACGTAGGCCTATATGTAACCCAACTTTTACACTTTTTTCCCCCAAAATTCTGAGAAGCTGTAAAGAAAGCTGGGTTAGATTTCTAGTGTTGAAAATCTCCTTTCCAGACGCTGTCGCATAAAAGTACTCAACCAGAACATGAGCTCCAGAGCTGCAATTCCCTCATCTTCCTGCAGCAACATGAACCCAAATCTGCATGGCTCACCACCGCCACACTGGCAGACGTGCTCCGTCTCCTCTCCTATGTATTATTAAACATGTATTAAAGCACAGACAAGTGCCCAGGAGCTTCCCTTCCCAAAAGGGAAACCTACTCACTAGGCTGGAGGGTCATTCTCCCTCCTGTACCTCTGACTCATATACTATCAAAGTTCACCATAAAACAGTTGAGTTCCTGCAACATGGGACCAAATTGCCTCAGCAAACGCGTATCGTCTGATGACTAGTATCCTCCATCAGAAAACCAGGGAATTCTTGAATCAATTTCCTGCCCTGACTTCTGGGTAGACAACACTCAGTCCCCCTTTTTCGCACTGTTCTGTATGTATATATTGGGTTGAAATACCTATTGAACAAATGAGGGAGGTCGGAAGTGGAGCTGGTGGGCTGTATCTGCATTAGGAAACTAAATATGCCCAGGGCTGTCCCTGGCACTGATGCCACCCGTCACAGAACAGCCAGCATCCGCACTATACCCTCCGACACAGGGGGGCTGCACACAAACTGCCCGCTGCAATGGCCTCTGCCAACTCCTGAACCACTCTGGGAAATGGCTTGGCAGCATTCATGTTAGCACGGGCCACGGGCAGGCCAGGGACCACTAACACAATTCAGCAGGACAGAGGACGGAGTTCCAGTGCCCAGCAATGTTCCTTGATGATACTTAATTTATGAATATAGATACAGCCCTGGATTCAAATCCCTGAGCAAATTAGTGTTTAATTATCAGTATCAAGTAAGGCAATGTCAACTGGAAAGACTCCTCCTCCTGGCCTGTCTACTGCCAAAATGCCTGGTAGCGCCAGGCAGTGCCCTGGTAGAAGCTTAGGGCACTGTTTGAGACGTATGGCCTCTGACCTAAGGCAGAAGAGGAAACTTAACCATCTTCCTCAGCACCTTCTACCTCTTCTCCCACATAAAACCATTCAGCATATGCAATCCACTTTTACGTGGTATTGTTGGATAATCAAACCATAATTTTCAGTGACATGTCATCAGCTCTGTTCACAGGCAGGTCAGACGGAACACTGCAATGTGCTCTACCTGCTTTTCTGGAAGACACAGCTGCCTTCAAGCAAAACTTTGACTTGCAGAGAGCTACAGGCAGCATTAAAGCTGATATGCAATAGCCATCCTGTTTACAGAGCAAATAGAAGGCACAGTTCAGGCTGAATGAACTGCCTGGAACCACTGCAGGTAAATCCCAACTCTGCTGGCCGCACAGTCAAGTCTGGATAGAATTAAGCTGTATGGTCTGAGGGGCTTTTCTGGGGGCTGGCTCTGTATGAACGGAAGAGGGGAGGGCATGGTTGCAAATGCCGAGAGCCAAGGGAAGCCCAGCAGCCAGGAAGAGAAACGATGCTGCAAGTGGATCTGGAGCCGAGGGACAGGACAGAGTGTGCCGGTCCACAGGACTGGCTGGGATCGACAGCAAGCAAAGCTGGCTGGGAAACAGCAAGCAAAGCACGTGGCTGCTGCTATAGAAGTTACATCCTGAGATGTAATGTGTAATCTTAGAAAATTAATAACACCATACTAAGCTTTCATGTCATATCAATAATCTGTCCTGTGAACAGAAAAACATGGCCCCCAAACTATCAGCTGACTGCACAAGTGGCAGGGATAATAGGTGAAGGATCCTGCTTTGACAGCAATGACCTGGCATGGTTTGTTTATTTTTTATTCCTAGCATCTGTCATTTTGTGGCTCTACTGAGTCATCCTGTCAAACTGTTCTGTTCCAGACTGATGATTTTTATTGTGATATGAAAGCTACATCAGAAAGATAAGAGGTCAAGCTCTTCTGAAGTATATTGCCCTCCTGTGGTGCACGGATTGCGTCTTACCTGCTTTTTCTGGAGTAACAGTGAACACGCCACTAGTTACTTCAAGTTTGTAAACTGATATGATTCTCCTGAAAACAGTGGAGAGGTACCGATGGCACAGGTATGGCAACATGTCAATATAAAAGAGTCTACATTTCCCACTTGATACACAGGCACACACAAACACAAACACTGAATGCAGGTTTTATTTCCAGAACAGGAAAGATAACTGTAGAAAGAATGTCAACACTTAAGGCCCAAGACGTCACAAATCATGTTTAGATGCACTCATACCACTAGTTATTGGCTCTCAGCTGGAAGGGGTAAAACCCAACTGAGACAGAGAAATGAACAGCTTTCTGAAGCACACTGCAGCTCAAAGTCTCCGAATTAGTCATTGTCTGTTTCCTCAGTGATTTCTCAAGACCTCGGCAGAGAGTATGTGAAGTCCAGCACTGAATAATATCCTCATTGAAATCAGGATGATCTTTTCTTTATTGAGTCTGATCATCTTGAACCCGAGCAAACCCGGGCTGAGAGCCATGCCATGTCAACAGCATGGCAGCGACATGGTGAGACCAGCATGGTACGCATCATGTCCTGTCCAGTGAGAAGGTACAACGACTAGAAAAAGAAGTTGTGGCAATTATTTGGGTGTATGAATAGTTCTGAGAGTCCCCATCCTATGTGTTGCCAGCAAACTCGGCCACATATCACTGATATCCATCAAAATATCTCACCTTTACACCACACCTGCAATAAATCAGATAATACAGTATCTCCCGCATTTTTCATTTCAGGAAAGAATTTTGTAATAGCAAATAACACCATGAAGACGACCATTGCCATGAAAGACAACAAATTCTTAGACGAATTGATTAACCCTTCCAAACGGACTGGATTTTGTCCTTGCTAACAGAGCACAAGCTGGGTGAAGGCTAGTCTGCACAGTGAGACAACTAACAGTATCATAAGCTTGATAGATAGTTACAAGGTAAACCCCAGGTACCAGTGGCACTGGAAATACAGGGATTGTTTCCTCTGTACTGGAAACGTGCCTGGCTTCAAATCCTCACCTGGGGCTCTGTGGCTGATAAAAGGCAATATTCATATCTGAGGATATTCTGACGGTGCATTAACGTATTACCGATCAGATAATCTCGTGTACTGAGTGATCAGGGAAGCAGTGGTGTCCTTTTGCCTTAAAAAATTATATTTACTTTCAAAAATATGATTCTGAAAGTACAGTTTCCTTGATATCTTCCCTAGAGTTTTAAAGTGATTTCCTATTGTGGAAAACGAAATGTCATACAAGTGTATCAGAGGTATGGCTAGAAAAGCAAGCTGTGAAGAGGAGTTAAAAAATGCATTTTATCTCAGTGCCTGGTAAAAACTACCAGGTACCGAGTAGTTGTTTTTGTTAATAAGCTTTTGTTAGTAAGCAAAGACACACGGGTCATGGCTTAATGCTAACCTACTCTGTACGGTAGTTTCCTAGATTAGCTTTAATACTACATGCCTAAATGTAATTCTACAGTTTCTGTAAAAGTTCCCCTTATGGATCAATGTATAGGAGATAAAATGTGCCGCCATAATTTCCAGGAGTCTGAGTAGACTGAGGAAGGTGGGAGGGAAATCACATGCCATTCCAGGGAAGGCTCCGGGTACTGGGAGGTAACAGGAGTCCAACAGGTCTCCCACCGCAATCACAACCACTCCCTCATTCCCATGTGAGCAGCACTGGACTGTCGGTACCATGCATAGTTAATAATATGGAAAGAGTCTAAAAACATGACTCGCTTTGATGAAAATGTATTGACTTGAAGTAGCTTTTCTCTGTCAATCTGTAGGTAAGCCTGGAATGAGCAAATAAAATGATTTGTTATTTCTTTAAATGTAGCCTAGATTCTGACATTCTTCATGCTATACTTATGCTTTATTTTCTCCTTTCACCTGCAACTCTGAATTCCCATCTGAGGAAAGTTCAATTTCCTGGTGAACAACAGATCAGAAAGCTTTCTCTGCCTGCAGCCGATTCCGAGGATGGTAGCTGGAGTCTTCTGACAGATCAGCTGAGGTTGGCTTTTCCCCAGCGTCTCCTCGCTCCCCAGCTCGCTGCCCTGCTGCCCGTGTCTGTTCCGGCCGCCTGCTAGCTCCCATTGCAGGAAACACTGAAACCGCGCACGCGTGTGTGTTGTTTTTTGAAGTGCTTTTGTTCGTAGCACCGTGTCATCCAGGTAGGTCTCATCAGAAATGGCTCTTCCTCAACTGTATTTGCCCATCCTGGGTGTGAGCTGATGGATGTACCAAGCGCTGGGGAGCTAAGAAGGTTCAAAAAGGGGATTTGCCATGTCACGTAACTAGGTTTCAGTGATGCAGACCAAGTCTCCTTATTTATGAAATCCTCATCTGCTTTGTGCTAATTATCTCTTGTAATAAACCACTTACTGCACTAATACCCCCACGAATCCTGCTGAGATTAGCAGAACTACAGTGTCAGTGAAACATCTGACCCTCCGCTGTCGAACTCTGACGCCTGGTCAGAGCTCTTACAGAGCACACCGTGACAATGTAAAACATTAAATAAAAAGCCCATCAATCTGTCCTCAGACAACTAGCAGTGACGTGTCTCCTTTTTGTCAGCTCTTCGAGTTTAATGTTACATCACACAGTTGCTTCGGTGGCACCAAAATCAAGAGCTCATGACCACAAAATCCTATGTGAGATTCCTAAAATTCTGAAAATCTTGGGTCCTTGGGATATGCACAATGCCATCTCTTCCTGAGCCTGCTACCGAATGGTTAACATAGCCATTTCAATAATCTCGTCCTGATAGATGTGTTTAAATCATTACATCCCTCACTTGGTAAAAATGAGGTTAGCTCCTCAGACATTTTTCTCCATAAGCAAACCAATCCTGTTGAGCTCTTTTCTTCATTCAAATTTGAGATGGTGTAGTAGCAGAAACCTTAATTCATAGATCCTTAAGACTCCTGCTGCTAGTAGTTTAGACTGAAGATTATAAATCCTTCAGCCTATACAAGCTTTGGCTAAGCTAATTATTTGCTGCTTAAAAATCGTCAGGTGACTATTATCTTTTTGTAAATCTAAAGCCATTCAGTTCTTTACCCTTATCAAAGACTTTCAGAACAGGCAGTACAAAATATCTCAAGGTCACAATTTATCAGGAAGCTTACCCTGTGAAAACAGACGCAAGAACTGCCTCCTGGTAATCCTCTGCTACAACAGGTCAAGAATATTTTCAAGGTTTTCATTACAAAATTGGCTTTACAAAGCGCTGTGGAGTTGAACGTACAGAAGCCAACTCCACTCCCGATCCCGGCTCACAGCGTTTCATTTAACAAAAGCTGATGAGTAAAACCAGCGGGATGACACAAGTTCCCCTCCTTGTTAGTGCTACTCCATACAGGCATCCTCTCCTGCTGAAAACATCCACAGACAATTTCAACAGCCTTTTTGAATGTCAGAGGCATTTTCTAGTGATCAGCAATAAGGTAGCTGGTCAAAACTTTATGCCAAAGCTTGTATTTTTGTTCTTAAAATAATCACTCTACAGATAGGAAAAGTCTTCCATGAATAAAGCCCAAAACCAGGCCAAAGTAAATCTGGGGGTGGTTATATATCTCAATCCAGAAAGATTTTCGTTCCTTCCTGCTCCTTCTTAGTTCACTGGCAAGCATTGCGCTTCCGATCAGAGAATGATAAGCTCCACTTAAAAAAAGGATGGTGCCTTTTCAGCATGTTTAATGTGGCCACAGAAACAAAATACCTCCGTCCTTTTAAGCTAAAGAAAGCAGATATTCTGGTCCACTTGTATGATGTGAAAAGTGGCAGCTTTAAGAAAAACAATACGTATGAGATTTTCAACAAGACTGTAACATTTTGCAGTTAGTAACGGCTGCACTGCATGTTTCACCACAGTTGTAAATCTAAGTTATTAGATTAATTTATTAAGCTACTATATAAGAACAATGCAAGGCTTTTCTCTGGATTAAAAAGCATTGAACAAAAATTTATTGAACTTGAGTGAATTATGATTCACTTTGATAGCAGTTGTTTATTGTGAGGACCGAACTATATATCCATAGCATATTTACAGATCATTATACTTTGCTTTCTGAGAAAGGCATTAAATAGTAGTCAACAACTGAAAAAAAACCAACATAACCATAATTTCACAGACAAATGTCTTAATGTTCAGATGGATGCTTCATTGTTTTCCCCTTTGTATCCCATTACACATGTGGTTAATATGATATCGTAACTCTTAGTTCATGTGGAACAAACAAGATAAAAAAGACTGCAGTAAAAAGATCTCATTAATTTACTGAGATTTTATTTCTAATTACATAGCAAGTTTCTATACTAAAGCACCATAAAATGAAATGTGCTTTTATGTGATCTCTTTTGTCTTATGAGCTGCTTTAACAACATTAAAAACTATTAATGGTGCTCTTATAATAACATCATACAATTCTGCTACTGAAATTTCTGAGATCCTACAGCTTGAAGGCCAGATGTAGCTCTTCAATTCATTTCATCCAGGCTGGGCACTTACTCGCCGACATCCCTGGGAACCCGTTGATGAGCAGACCAGTACAGGTGTTTGTATGGTCTCCCAGACCCCAGCAACAAGAAAGTTCCCCATCCCTGCTCTACAGGAACAAACTCTCACCACAGAGTTTGAGTTTGGTTTTGTCATCACAGGAGCTTCAGTCACCAAATCATTTATCTGAACGCTCCAATTGTAGGAGGAGATGAAAAGCAGAGTAAAATTAATTTCTCCTTAGGAGTCCAGTTGTTTCCCTTAGTTTCTCATGCTGATGAGATTTTGTCGAGGATCTTCAAACTCCATGTGACATCAGGTATTATCTTTATTTGTAAGATACTAAAGATACAATTCTTTATGAAAAGATGGGCTGAGTAGACTTCTCTGACAGAAGTGATATTGCCCTGTCTGTTAACAGGGCAATATCCTGAGCAAACTCAGGAAGAGATCTGGGAGATGGCAGTAGGTGACAGCAGGAGACCTGGAACAGATCCACAATCCTGGAAACAAAATCCCCAAGAAACAGAGAAGATTGTCGTGAGCTTGATGATGCAACTTCAAAAATTCACTAAGTTAGACCATATCAATTCCTGCCTTGCATCGGCACAGAACAGAAGTGAAGAATTAAGCATAAACACTGCTATTTCTATCTGATATATTTGATTGCCTTGATTTTTTTCCATTAAAAAAATCAGTCACCTTGACTGGTCAAACAGATCCCAATTTTTCTGAGTTTTCTCTTTTTTTTTTTCTTTCTTCGGAGGTTCCTGCAGGAAATAGGTACATACAGCTCAAAACCGTGGCTGACTGTGGGTCTAGCCACGTTGCCAGAGAAGATTCAATAAAAGTATTTTTCAAAATAAACTGTTTTAAGTATATTACCTCCAAAAAAATCCAGTGAAAAGAAAGAGACCAGGAGAAGTCCTGTGTCTGTGGAGCGCTCACTGAAGCACTATGCACAAAATCTTTTGGCACTAAAGTATCTCCTCACCAATTTACTTGCAAGCACTTGTTTCCTTTTCTGCTGTGCAATGATGTTCCTACACACTACTTTAAAATGTCAATCCATTATTAAAGATACAGGAAGCAAACATCAGCAACCGAAAGGACAGGAACTTCCCCCAGCTTTATAAACTGTAACACATCACCATTTTTATGTCCTTCTGTTTCTTACATCTTTTGTATTTTTTCCTTCCACTTTCCTTCTGTCAGAATTTTCCGTGCTGGAAGTTACTGTGAACTGGTTCATAACAGCTGCTTCCATACTGGATGACCAAGAGCACGTGCACCTTTACATCCAAACAAATCCATACAGATGTTCACATTTCTTTATCACATCATCCTCCCAATTTTATCACTTCATTGCTAATCATACACAGATATGGAAACCTTATTTTTAAAAAAGTTAAAAATCCTGAATTCCAGCTAACGCTGATAAGATTTACATGAGCGGAATTTCCAAGATTCATGCTTAAAGTAATACAGTTAATATATGGGAAAATCTCTTTTTCTAGTAGTCCATATAAATTAACCATGCGGAGTTCTTACATATTGGCAAAGTTATCTAACTTTTCCTGACAAAATAAGAGACAAGTAATCATGAACAGGAACAACCCAACTTTGCATTTCTTTTCAGCCACTAGGACACTGAGGAAGAGGAATGAGGATACACTGAAAGGTCCAGCTTTGCTGTATTCTGCTCTCATTTCCATGAATTCCTAACCATGGCAGACAATCAAATAGCACAGATGTAAAAGAAAGAACTTGTCCTACTATTTTATTTCCTTTAGGTGTAAGAAAGAGTAATCACACCCACTGGACACAATCCTCCTCTCAGATCCACAATGCAGACCCCTGTACTTCAGCAGGGTTCAAGAAGAGGTGCTGGGTTGCCTGTATCCTTATGCTATTATGCAAAGCTGGCAAGGGTTAATGAAATGCGGTACAGAAAACTGCAGAAAGACATGTAACTGTAATACTTATAATATTTGTTGGGGGTTTTGTGCCCACTTCAATAAAATAAATATTAGCCACTTTATAATGTGACTGACAGGCAGCAGTGTTTTATATCAACCCTACTGAAAAAGAAGCTATTTATCAGCACTGTGTTCTCCTTCCACTTGTGGAATAAATATTAACTTTATCTTGTGGTTGTGCAAGCAGGTATCATGGCTAAGACCTTCATGTATATTTGAAAGGAAAGTTTATTCTTCGGCTTGTCTGCAAAAGATAAGATTCAAACCACTCTTAGAACAGATAAAATCGGGAACATCTCCCCCTGTCACAAGATACAGCAGTGTTACTGCCAACAGAAATTGAGACCATGAACAATGCTAACTTCTGTGGATAAAATTTCCATGTGATAAAATATTGTTATTATTAACAATATTCCTCTGCAAATGTGTACCTGGAGTATATTACACTGAAGGGAATGAAAATCCTGGCAAGAGTATCAAAGCTCATCAGGCATCTGGGGAGTTACTCTGTCTCTGATCGATTAATTCACAGAATGCTGGAATAGCCAAGGTTGGAAGGGAGAGATTAAGAAATCGCCTAATCTAACTCCCCTCATCAAAGCTGGATCAATGAAAGTGGGTTACTCAGGACCTTGTACAGTTGGGTTTTGAGTTACTGGTCTGTGTCAATCATCTACAGTGGGGAAAGGAAGAGGCCAGTTCCTGGCATGGAAGAGCAGCAACCCTCTCGTAGAATAAAAAGTCCAACATATAAGTTAAATACCAAAGGATTCTACAGCAGCTTCATGTCCTTCTGTGCAACTTTCAGGCTCACAGGAGATACTTAAGACGCAGGAACATCACGTATAAATATGCCTCTACTTTACCAATACAGAGATGTAGATATGGCTATTGAAAGTTGCAGTACTACCTGCAGATCTCCCCTGCTTTCATAGTCTTCTTATTTTACATTTTTAAATTCTCCATTCTCAGAAGCAACAATGACAAAAGGTTCCAAGCCCTCCTTATTTCAAACCTCTGTCTTTTCTTATGAATGCAGATGATGCAGAGATCAAACAGACATTCACTGGTAACCAAGCTGCTAGTCACATAAATTCCGTGACATATAGCCCAACTTACTTACGTTGCCCTCTTAGCATTCACTAAGAAATTGAGAAAAAAGTAAATTCCACAGTAAACAGACCTAAAGAGAATTTTTAGGTCCGATTTCACTCATACTCCATTATGTCAAACACCTCTTCTGATGGAAGAACAAGTAGAGCAATGACTGTGTAAGAAAGCAAACATCAGTATGTGGACAGCAGTTTCTCAGTTAAAGCAGAAAACCGATCCTGGCCAGAGCAAAGGCAAATACAGAAGAACGAGAAGAACGCAGAACAGAATCTCTTCTGTTTATAATACTACAGTGAAGGAACAAATAACTAAAAAATCCAGCAACCAAAAAGACCCAGCTGTATAAAATCCACAGCTGATACAGAGGTGAAGAGGGATGGAATCTTCTGCTCCGATTACCCTCTTCTCTTCTGGAGCAACCACTACGCATAATGAAGCCCTACTTCTCAGGAAGTGGCTGCTATCACCTCCTGATGGGAAGCAGAGAATACATCTTTTGTTTCCTTTTGCTTCCATGCACAGCCTTTGCTTTTGCTTTATTAAATTGCCTTTACCTTGAGTCACAAGTTTTTTTCCATCTTATCTTCTCCCCCCCATCCTGCTGAGGAGGGGAGTGATAGAGCGGCTTGGTGCGCACCTGATGTCCCACCAAGGTCAACCCACCACAAAAATACAACATACAATTAAAGGAAATTTAAAGAATCGTAATGCAGAATCATTCTATGTTGCCAGCAATATCTGAATAAAATTAATCTTTCATAAGCTTCCGTGTTCCATTGACAGGTAAATGCTCATTCAACTATGTTTACTCTCAATATGTGTAAGCATGCGTAGCAATCAGAAAAAAATGCTAATTAAGTTAATCACGAGCACTTCTGAGGAAGATACAGTTTCCTGGAAACTAGTTTCTGAATGTCTGTCTGAATTTAAATTTTGTGAAAAAAAATAAAGTTGCATGTCTTGACAAATACTTGCTGTTCCCTCCCCTGCGCTGCAGAATACCACACTGCTAGGAATCTGCCTCAACAGCTAGGACTACCCCCAAAGCAACAGCACTAACGGTGTCCTTAAAAATAACTGCTGATCACAAGACTGGAGTGCTCCATGGATGGGTACAGGCACTTTGGGAAGGACAGACAGGAACAGCAAGTTACCCTGTTTGTGAGAGGGCAGCTGGGATGCGTAGAGCTCTGCCTTAGGACACCAGTGAGAGCTTATGGTGACACGTGGTGGGTGTCTGCTACAGATTGCTTGATCGGGAATACAAAGACAGTAGGTCCTGAGGTGGGCTTTCCTTAGACAACTGGTAGAAGCCTCATGTTCGCAGGTCCTGGTTCTCATAAGGGTTTTCAGCAACCCCAGTATCTGCTGAAGTGCAACACAGAAGGGCACAGGCAGTCCAGGAGGTTTCTGGAACGCACCAATGATAAGTTCTTGATGCAGCTGCCTGAGGAACTGAAGGGAGACACTCTGCTGGACCTCAAGTTTACAGGGAAGGAAGAATTGCTCGGACTTTGAAGGTCAGGGACAACCTTGGCTGCGGTGACCGTGAATGGGGGAGTTCAGGATCCTGAGAGAAGGGAAAAAAGCTTCAAGCTCCTCCAAGCTCAGGAATGGACCATACCAATGTGCAGGAAATCAAGCAAAGATGGCAGGATGCGTGCATGGATTAACAAGGAGCACCTGACTAAACTCGGACATAAAAAGGGAGCATATAAGAAGTGGAAGGAGGACCGAGGGGACCCAGGAGGGAGACAGAGACAGTATCTGAGCAGACAGCAATGGATTTAGGGAAATCAAAATCCGCCTGGAGTTCAATCTGGTGAGGGCTGATTCAACTGGCAACAAGAAAAGCTTCTACATGTGTAACAGCAGCAAAAAAAAAAAAACCCTAGGGAAAATGCAGGCCCACTGCTGAATGATGCAGGGACCTGGTGGCAAATGACACAGCAAGGACTGAAATTCTCCATGCCTTCTTCACCTCAGTCTTTACTAGTAGGACTTGCTTTCCTGAATCCCAGGTCCCCAAGACCAGCGGAAAAGTCTAGAGGAAGGAAGATTTAACCTTGGTGGAGAAGAATCAGTTTAGAGAACACTTAAGTGAACTGGATATACTGAAGTCCATGCATGGGAAGTGACAAGATGTGGCCAACGTCATTGCAAGGCCGCTCTCAATACTCTTAGAAAGGACTTGGTGATTGGGGAAGGTTCCTCTTGACTGGAAGAAAGCAAATGCCACTCCAACCTTCACAAAAGGCAAGAAGGAGGATCTCAGGAATTACAAGCTGGTCAAACTCATCTCAATCCTTCAGAAGGTGATAGAAAGAAATCCTCCTGGAAACCTCTTCCAAACACTTTAAGGTCAAGGTGACTGGGAGTAGTCAGCATGAATTTATGAAGACAAAATAATATCTGACTGACCTGACAGTCTTCTACAAGAACATGACTGGCTGGCTCAGAGAAGAGCAGTGGATGTTGTTTATCTTGTCCCAGGAAGACTTTTGACACCGTTTTTTAAAAAATCCTCACAGACGAGCTGATGAAATACGAGTGAAATAAATGGACAGTGGGCTGGACTGAAAACTGTCTGAACTGTCAGGCTCAAAGGGTTGTGGATTAGCAGTAAGAAGTCTGGTTGGAGGCCAGTCACTAATTGTGTACTCCAGGGGTTGATACTGGGATCAATACTGTTTAACCTCTTCATTAACAACCTAGACAATGGAGCTCAGTGCATCCTCAAGAAGTTTGCAGATGATACAAAACTGGGAGGAGTGTCTGAGAGGCCAGATAGTTCTGCTGACGTTCAGGGGGACGGAAACACATTAGAGAAATGAGCAAACAGCAATCTCAAAGTTCAACAAAGGGAAGAGCTGAGTCCTGCAGCTGGGCAAGAATAACCCCATGCACCAGTACATGCTGGGGGCCAACTGTCTGGAAAACAGCTTTGCAGAAGACAACTTGGGGATACCGGTGGGCACTAATTTGACCATGAGCCAGCAATGTACCCTTGTGGCAAAGAAGACCAGTAGCCTCCTGGACTATATGAGGAAGAGTATGACCAGCAAGGTGAAGAAGGGGGTCCTATCCCTCTACTCAGCATTGTTGAGGCCACACCTGGAGTTCTGTGTCCAGTTCTGGGCTCCCCAGTACAAGAGAGGCGTGGACATACTGGAGCTAAGCCCAGTGAAGGGCCACAAAGATGATTAAAGTACTCGAGCATCTCTCATAATGGGAGAGGCTGAGAGGGCTGGGACTGTTCAGCTTGGAGAAGAGAAGGCTCAGGGGGAATCTTATCAATGTATATAAATATATGATGGGAGAGAGTAAAGAAGACGGAGCCAGACCCTTCTCAGTGGTGCCCTGTGACAAGATGAGAGACAAGGGGTACCAATTGAAATCCAGGAAATTACATTTAAACACAAGGAAAAGCTTTTTTTGTTAATGTGGTCAGACGCTAGAACAGGTTGCCAGGAGAGGTTGTGGATCTCTGTCCTTGGAGAAATTCAGAACCTGACTGTATACGGCTCTGTGCATCCTGCTCTGGCTCAGCCTGCTCTGAGCAGGTGGGTTGGACTACATGATCTCCTGAGGTCCTTGCCAACCTCAACTCTTCTGTGATTCTGTATCTTTGTTACAGTCATCACTATACATTTGTATAAATAGATGGAAGAAACTCAGAAGTCATTAATATTTTCTTAGTGTGCTTTCTGCAACAAGCTTTTTATTCAGACCTTAAATCTTAAGATGTAATATGCTTTAGGAGTGTATTAACATTAGAAGCATAGTTAGCATTACAAGCTCTTTTGTATAACTGTTCTACAAACTTCTTCAGAGCTTTGACTGAATATTCCACAAAGCATCACAAATTCTGCTGTCAGGGGCCCACTAAAGTACACCTTTTCACTTTTATTTTCCAAATTTATTACTAGATGACACTGTCATACATTCTAATGAAGAAGGTAATGCAATACGTGCACTTCCCTGCAAGGCTATATATATCAATGCAACATAAAACTTCCATAAATAAATGAAACATTCTGTTCATTTGTCATTCTGCAATAAAATATTCAAGTTAAAAAAGTCAACTGCAAGAAACACTAACTCATCTTCTATGTTTCCTCTCAGATGCACAGGAAGAAACAGCATCATCTGACAAGCTGAATTCTGAAAAGTGTTGCTTTGGGCGTTCACCATAAAATAATGAAAAAAATGACAATTTAAATTATGGTCAAAGGTTTAGTTGTCAAGGGGTCTAAGCCAATCAAGAAAAGCAAGAATATGTTTAAAGATAAAACTATTCTGAATGTTCTGAAAGAGCATTAAGCAAGCACACAGGAAAGCTAATCTAAATGCCAAAATTTTCAGGAAGAAAAAGGAAAAGTTTATTGCTATGAGATAGATGAAACACTCAGAGAATCTCACCTGAAATCAAATGTATAAGATGTAAAAGACGCAGACCCAGGCAATCTATCCGAATACAGCAATGAGACCCTACTGACAACAAAATGGACTGAACAGAATGAGACAAAAACACAATAAGCTCGAAGCTCCATAAAAACTGCAAAGATGAAGTAAGGAAGAAGAGTCCCAGCTCCACTCTGAGGTCACATACACATTAGAAAAATGTTGATAGATATGAATTTTTTTTAAAAGATTAGTTGTTTAAACAGGAATATTCCAATCAAAGAGACATTAAGTAGTAGTAAGAAATGCAGTGGCAATGACCTTGCTTCACAACCAAATAACCCCAATGAACAAACAGGGGAAAAGGGGGGAATTAATGACTCCTTTCTTATTAACAGTCAGACATTGACCCAAACTCAGACTTGGTGACATCCCGGAGCAAGAGCTAATCACACAAGAAACAGATTTGGACTCCTGAATACAGCAGGCAGCTTAAATGTGGTGTTTCATACAGCATGAGGACAATAATAAAACAAATCATCATAGTCTAACTGAACATGGAGACAAAAGGGAACAGAAAACATGGTTTGTTTTTACTGAAAATAGTCTTGAGAGACATCATTTGCTTTCTGTATTCCATCTGACAAGTCTTGCAAACGACATTGATGACTCTGGCTTTGCGTGCTGATGCAGCTGCCTGATGACGGACCTGAGGCTTTCCAGGGCAGGGCGTGCTGCCAGTCCTTCCTACATCCCAGCCCACCAGGGCTGCATCCGGGCTGCAACAAGCTAGGAAACAGCTACGCTTAAACGCTCATTGCCTTCTGAGAGCCCACCCAGCAAAACATTTTTGCGATTTGGGATAAAAAGTAATGTTTGGGTTTGCAGGACAATCTCTGTCAGTGGCTCTAATACAGTCACTATGCTTCCAGTGCAAAAACAACTACAAAGTTCACTGACTTGATTTACAAATTCTACCTTTTTTCTTACAAAATCACTCGCAGCTGAAGTCCAGATGGCTTTGGGTTGGGTTTTTTGTTTGTTTCTTTGTTTTTTCCAGAAAGCCCGCGCACTGTGCCTGGGCTGCAGGTTTAACCGATGTATCACATTCTGGCTGCTCTGCGACTCCGTACAAGAAGGTGTTTGCCAGCTGTGGGGAACTGTGCTTTTAGGAAGATCTGGCAGAAAGCGACTGCAGCTGGTGGCTGTGCCCCATCCTGTCGCGCAACGCTGCCTGGACTGTGCCCACTGCATAAAGCAGACTCTGGCTCTGCGTGATTTCTGAACACCACAGAAGGAAAATAAAGGAAATACAGACAACTCTTAGCTCTCGATGGTCAGCCTATCTTTCTCAGCTCAGGAGAGCTCATGGTGCTTGTAGTTCCGTGCCTGGTGTTTGAAGAAAGGCTCAGGAAGGGCACAAGTCTGCCAGCTCCAGCCGAGCACCCGCATTCCGCACAGAACTAAAGCAGTGACGCCGCTGGCTCTGCAGCAGCCATGAAGGAACCAACAAAGTATCGTACCACTAACCTTAAGGCAGTCCAAGGCAGGCAAGCCAAAACAGCACCTCCAACAACGTCCAGCGCTCAAAGTAAAGGCACGGCTAATGAAACATAAGTGTAGTTTGGGAGTTAAGTGGCAAGCAAATACCCTGAAAGCTGGTGAGTTAAATATATGCATGGATAAATAGATAATTGGAAAAGACTCAGTTTATAGCTTTTACCAACAAAAACGCATATGAATTCAGCGTGCCTCGCTCTCGGTCTCACTCAGCCATACCTTTCTGTGGCGAGACAAGGGACAGGCAACTGAGGAACATCCTGGCAGAACACAGCAGCATCAGAAGAGTCCAAATGACCTACAGTTTTACGACTTCAGCGATTTATGCTGCTTACCACATGGTGACAGTGTAAGTGGAGCAAGAGTCAATTTCCTCTCTGACGAGCATGCAAGGGAGGAGGTAGTTCTGGTTCTTCAGAAGGGAAATGAAGACTAGCAAAAGGTGCAAACCTGCCCCTGTAAGGCTACAATATAAGTAACAATGTGAAAGAAACATTTGGATACCCTAATCAGGGAAATCCTGGAGGACACGGACTAGGCAAAATGCTGAGGCACGTGTGCAGTACTCTTGTCTTCAGGAGACATGGCACAGAGATGCCGTATCAGTACAAAGTAAACCGGTATTGGGACTGGAAGCCGCCAGACAGTGACAGTGAGGTGCACGCCTCAGCTATTTGTTGAGAGTTAGTTTCTTTGCTTGTGTTTGGCACTGTTGCTACTGCTTTCAGGTATCTGCGTGATATTCTACCTTATGGGAGAAAATCAAGCGTCAGCACTTGTTTGGTACACCTGCACCACGCCTCAATGCGTGGCACGTGCCCACTGTCTCCTCTGGGTGAGATATAGGTTGTCTTGGGCATGCCTAAATTTTCAGTGAAAACCACAAAAGTGGTTTGTTAGCACAAAACCCATTAATCTATTTAAGTGGCAGTTCGGTACAGGAAGGACGGTAGAACAGTTGTCCAAGGCTCTACGTATCTTTGACTAGAACTAGAGGTTCTGGGCAAAGATAAATGAATACCAGAATGCCATGTGAGAGAAAGAGCAAGCACAGGAACAAAGTTCAAAGAGGAGTATAAATAGACAGTGGCCATCATCACCATGTTTCCCCCCCAAAATGAGAAAAAGATATGAAAATACATAGAGTGGTCAATAAGGATTTTGTGTATAACCTCTTACCTGTATCAGTGATCCTAATGGTGCAGCTGCACAGCAGACGTGAGTACAAATCCCAATAAAGAATGTGAAAAACCTGTACGAGTTTGTTCGTGGGGCTTCCAGTCCAGAGGGATCATTGTAGGAAGCAAAGAAATTGAACTGAGTGCCAGCCAATATTTCGAGGCAGGACACTCACAAAGTTTCCTTATGAGAGACTGAGCCACAGACAAAACTGAACATTGCGTAACATATGCCCTTGCAAAACTCTACATTTTAATTCATTCAGATGGTAAAACGGTCAATGTCTCTTCTTCACCGGTGTAATAGGTTTTTATTCATCAGAGGCCAATGTTAGCTGATGCTCACCAGAAGCCATCAATTGCTACTTCTAAAAAGAGTTTGACGGTCACCACCTACAAGGTTCCCAGAGCAATATATAGGCTATTTTCTCAACTAGCAAAGTATGATTTGTAAATTGAATAAAAACTTGGAAGTGATTTGGTCATTGCAGCCACATTCTCCAAAGCATTTGAAAAAGTGCAGAGAAGCAAAATCCAGAGCTGGATTATGTTAATCCGATTTAAAATTTAAAAAACAAAAAGCCTGTCCAGTCTAAGATAGAAGGCAGACTTAACGGCTGAGGAAAGATCCTGCATAAAGTAATTAAGGCTGTTACTAAGGGATGGCCGGGACAGTGTAATTCCAGCCCTTTTATCAGTTTCAAGACTCTCAGCACTATATGGAGTTTTGTGCGAAGCCAACGAGAGTGTGATTTCTGAGGTGCTAGAGAAATATGTCAGAAGGAATACATGATGGTCATTTAGGGACAGAAGGAAACCATAGGAGACCTAGAAAATACACGGTGTCATAAAAAATAGTATCAAATATAAAGTTCAATACAGAACTTTGTAAAAAAATACAAACAGCAGCATGAAAAAGGTTCTAAATGCTTGTCACGTATGCCAAAACTAGAAAGACGAGTCAAGCAGAAGAACAGATCTCCTGAAAAAATGTGGGCACACATTTGTTTGCAGCATCTGGAAAAAACAGTTCATAGTTATTTCACCGTATTTCAGTGAGGGAATGGTACCAAACAATTCCACGCTTACACATACCAACTTTATTTTTACTAGCTTTGGTGAAACTGCCATGGTGCCTTCTGACATCAGCTCTTGACTGGAGGCTGTGAATTCACGTAGTTTGAACTGAAGTATGATTTCAGACAGGTAATGCCAATTTGCATTATCCACAACTGAACAGTAGAAAATTATGCCACAGTTATGCTGAAAAACGTCAGAGGAAGACTTCGGTCCACACACAGCAACAAGGCAGCACCAATGAATCCCTGATTGATTATTTTGTAGAACCGAAAGCTGGAAACAAGAACGCCTGCACTGGAGAACACTGATGCCAGAGTCAGAGGGGCCTAATGGATATAGGAAAAAATAGGCAAGGAAAAACAAAAAGCTTAGGAAGGTTTGTGGTCACGGGAGCGTCTGCCGCTTCCCAATAACTCTGTGTAAGCCAATGCTTGAGGCAGAGGCTGCACTCACATGAAGTGGTAACCTCCACTCCACACACCCGGGGGAACAGGTGGCATCTCCCTGAAATCCCAGCAAGGGGGAGAGAGATTCTTTTGCTCAAAAAGATCTCGGAAAAAATAGCTGATGCTGTTGCAGAGGCCAAGCGCAGAGCGTGGCTTCACCAGAACAACTGCGCTGCTATTCACTGCCAGAGCACAACGGCGGTGATGGCTGGGAAGAGACCCAGAGGCCCTTGAGTAACTCAGTGCTGCAAGCTAACTTAATTCGCACATTAGAAATAGGCACTCAAAATTTTACGCTGATTATTAACTGCTAGTATTTTTAGATTTGCCCAGAAATAGAGGCTCCAGCTTGAATTGTATACAACTAACTGCAATTATGTACAGAGGCTCACGTTGTGCACATGAAAGAGGTAGGACTCAAGTCAAGAAAATCCAAAACTCAGCTGCATGTAAAACCTGCCAGTGCCCTGTACTGTAATACTCCACAATAGCAAAAGAGTTTTAATTTTTAATACAATTTTTTGTGGTAATTTTTAATTGAAAATATTACAGATTGGGCCTAAAAGGAATAGCTTGATACTTGCAACTGAATTAAATACTTAAGCTTTCTTCAGGACCTACTGTCTGTGTATTCCTGAACTTCACGGAGCCGAGGCAGCATTGTCTTGGCCTTTCCAGTTCAGGTCATGGATCTAATACATTGCATCTAAAATTCTTAGAACACCTTGGACATCTTTCAGAAAAGCATATACAAGGATAACTCACCGATGCGCAGGCTGGTACAACGCTGACAAGCTTTACCCCTCTCTACGTCACAGCGTGGCAACGTAGCATTTTATGTCACCAGTGGTTGGTTACCACTGGTCAGATAAAGACTCAATTTTTCAAGGACATAATGGCAATATTGTGAAGATATTGTGAAGACAATAATCCAGAAGAGAACAACTAATATCTGCTAATATTTGGTCCAGGCACCAGTTTTCCCAGTACTACAGATCTGCATTAGGGTAAGTGATCAGGACTAATTTCAAAGCAGCTGGTGTGTCCCATTAAACAGCACAACTATATCATTTCAGTTTATAAATATGCTTAATTTCTCAATAGACCCATACTAACATGAATGCTACCATCTCTATTGCATGTTCGTAAAATAAAGGTCAAATATAGGACTAACGACTAAATTACAGAGCTTGATCAGCTGTATGACACAGACTATTACATTTTTCTATAGAAACTCCTACAATTTGGAGTAGTATGTAACTACAGAATAGCTTCCAAGAAGGGATTCAGTCTTGATCTGAAAGCAGCACAAAAAATTCCTCATTTCTCGTTAGGTTTTTCTATAGCTAAGCACCCTTCTGAGAAGAATTTGTGCCAGATTGCTCATTTGAATTTCTCTGGCTTTGGCTTCCAGCTACCAGATCTTATTAAACCTCAGTCCAAGAGATTAAAGAGTCTTTTGTGACTACTTTTTCTGTCCCTGATTGTTTATACACCACACAAGAAGTCATCTCTCAGCCTTTCTTGCTGATCTAAAAAACAGATTAGGTTTCACAGCATCAAGCACTTTTCCCAGCCCTCAAATACTTTCTGAACCACATCCATCTATTGCACACCTCCTTTAAAAATGCATCTCAGGAACGGGACATAATGCATTTGTATTAGTTTCAAAGACGTCACCTCCTGTTGCAAAATCAATTCTCTACTGATAACCTTTAAAACTCCTATTCTCCTCAATTTTTGTCTTTAACTAGTCCCTAACTATATTTTGCCTTTTGGCTGTATTCAAGTGTATCTTTTTGACTAAGCCCAAGTTACCAAGCAGTAAAAATTACTTCTCATTACTATCCTTTCTGAAACAAAATTTATCGTTTCACTAGGCTTTGTGTTATCCACAAATTTTATGGGTAATCATTTTGTGCTTGGTTCTTCACTGCAAGCACAAGCAACGAAGAAAATGATGAACAGTATCAGGCTTACTCCTGATCCTTCACAGTAGCCCACCAGAAGCCTCCCCTCCAGTCATGATTCTTCAGTGACAATCAGCGTATGGGATCTGGAAATCTCTGCTTCCACTTAACTGTGATCAGCCCCTGCGTGTGGAGCGTGAGTCACACGCTTAACTCCCTCTTCACACTCCTCCACGAATAGCCTACAGCTCACGTATTGCAGTGCAAGGCCTGGTTTCTCTTTCATGCCATAATCCCACCCAGCAGACAGGTGGGCAGCAGATATCTTGTTCCACCGACCAGTTCCCATGGAATGAGAAAAAAACCAGTCTGTAGAGCCACATTACTCGTATTGCAAATGCACGTACAAATGCATGTCTGCCTGGAAGGAAGATGCTGCTGTACTGCACCACAGCACAAAGTTTTGCCAGCTAATGGGGTCCTGGACTCGGTAAGGTCTCTGAGAAGAAGTCTTCCAGCTCCGGTTCTGAAGCCCTTCTGCTATCACGTAACCTGATATGCAAAACCAGTCCTTTCTCCCATTATTTGCCATGGTGCTCCTGCATGCCATCAACACCAAAGAGACCTGAAATGTCTTGTAATACCTGTGGGTCATTGTAGAGAGCCTTCCAACCCACTTTTTTTTTTTTTTCCTAATCATGACGGGAATATAATTTAATATTAAAACACCAGGTACTTTCTTTATCTTCTCTTTGAACTTTCCTAGCCAAACTACTATGATAAAGCAGAATGCATGTTATATTAAGGTGGTTAAAAAATAAGCACCCCATGGAACTGTACAGCTGTATCTACAATATTTTAATATAAATTAAATATTAATAGGAATACGGATGAGAATATTTTCAGGACCACAGTGCTCCAGTAATCTTACATACTTTATATGCTGCTGATTTTTTTCCTTAAAGATAATGTTTATTAGTCCCACTTCTACACTGTGCTCCATCAAGATTAATTCTACACTGAGTGTCTTTGTAACAGTTGTGCTACATTTTATTAGCTTATACATATGAAAGTAGATATTTTATTCAGAAATATGAAACAGAACCATTATGCTGTCTAGTTAAGGCTAGTTATTGCTTAAGAATGGCAGGGATACAAAAGAGCTAAATAGTATTTTAATAATGCAGATTTTATTGGGAAAAAAGCCACAATAAAACAGAACGTGACTCTGTTATTTAATCTAGAAGAACTACCAACACGAGAATTAAATCTTGAAAGTGCATCATGCAGGAATGCTATGTGGAATTTACTAAACTCTCTAAGTTGTCTAAGGAGCATAAAAATAAATAAACAAACTAGGAAAGGTTTGAGAAATTAATTATACTCAGGAAATGAATTAATTAGGTTAAGACATGCTAACAAGAAAACAGATTTTTCCATGACGAGCCTAATTAGTGAAACTTAATTCCTTATGAACTCCTACTGTATGCACATACATTTTTGCATAAGTCCAACTCCCTTCCTCCCTAAACTGCATCTCGCCGCCTTTCACTCCCCCCCAGCCCTTAAGCCCCCGTTTCCCTGCCGTTTCCTCCAGCGGCCAGGCAGGAGACCTGGCGTGGGAGCAGCCAGCAGCCGGTGCCCACTGACCGCCCGGGGCACATCGGGCACAGAGGGACCTGCTCACGCTGCGGGTTTCAGCCTTCGCACTGCGGGAACATTTATGAGGTTTGTTTTCCACCCAACACTGTTCTTCACAAAGCTTTGTAAGACTTTGTGCGTAGAACCTCTTATCACTGCTATCTTTGAACTCTCTTTTCATAAAAAAGAAACATCAGTGATGTGAGCTTCAAATAACGCAAATGACATAAGAATCCATGTACATTTTCCATGTACTGCTTCCCTTGTTTAAACAAAGACAGGTAAATGTGTATGGCCATGAACTGCTCCATGCGGGGAAAGTAGTGTAAAAGAACAGAGATGTCCTGCTTTCACAGAAGATTTACTTTTCCCTAATTTAATTAATTTCATAATTAGTGCAAAAGGTACCTGATGCCTCTCCTTTTTCTCCATGTCTCTCTTTTAGCTGAAACTAGGTACCTCCCTCTCATCTGAGTCATCACTAAAGAAAATAAAGCTAATAGTGAGGTGACAGGCTCTTTTTTAATCCTTACAGTTCCTACATCGCTGCTTGCTCTGATATTCAAAGCAGCATCACTGACCTCTAGATTGAGCACAAAGAGACGAGGCAGAACAGGGAGCTGTGGCTGCAAGAGCATTAGAGCAGTGTGAGCTCCAGCTGCCCACAGCAAAACGTTCATGGCTGTGAGCCCTTCTCTGCCAAGCACTGGCAAATTTTGGAAGCTTCTTGAGTTCATTTTCCTTGTAGAATAGAAACTGGCAGTACAAAATAAGTATCTTCTCAGTGTAGGATGTTTATTTTCAAAAGTCCAGCTGCCCTTCTTCCCAAAGCTGGAACAGTAACAAGCAGTGCTCAGGAGCTCTGTTCAGCCAAGGCTTCAGACCGCGTGTCTCTCCCCTCTCCAGAAAAAACGTCTTCATGTCTTCATCTCCCTCTCTCCAGAAAACTGCACAAGACTTGTGTGGCAGATGCAGCACTTACTGCATTTCTGCAGGAACAACAGATCACAGCTTCATGTTTGACCACATACCCCTTCCCTTTTCCTGCTTAAGACAATGCAGCCAGAGACCAGGCAAACTGCACATCGAACCTCCTGCATGAGGTTGCACGGAAGATTCAGAAATGTGGTGTCACTGAGCTTTGTTTGCATTATTAGGAATTAAAGTTAATAGGGAAACTTAAGATTATACCATTGTTACGTAACTGCACAATTTACACGAGTTTTTATCTGTTTTATCTGTTAATTCAAACCCAATTCCTACAAAAAGCCATCTCACCCAAGAGAGGGGTACTTTAAAGTTCATGAGTCTTGGGGGCAAATCTAACCCAAGTTGTAGCCTGCTCACCTTCAGGAGGAGGAGAGGGGAAATCACTCATGTAGACAGTTCCACTGCTTGCTCCAGATGGCAAGGCACAGCAATGGAACCTTAGCACGGTATTTAAATGAAGTGCAGAATTGCCTCGTGGGGGTAACATCTTCTTGTCCTCCCACTAACACGCCCATCCCACCACCACTACTTCCATAAAAGCCATTGTATGTCATTGTTTTCTTTTCCACACCTGGAACATTACGTTCTCCATACCTTCTCATTCTCCTCACTTCCCCGCTTTCCTCTTTTTCTCTTGGTAACATAAGAAATGGAGACTCTCACAAACTAGAGACACCGTTCCTGGGTTTTATTCTCCTAAAATGTCTGTATGCTATCCTATATGTATACACACACACACGCACACATCTGTATGTATATACCTATAGCTTTCTTGCATTCTTATGCTTTAATTAAGAATTAATCCTGACAAGAAGACGGTAGAAGTTCACAAAATACCAAAAATGAGATACTCTGCTCGTAAAATACAGGGCTTGGAAAGGGACACAGTATTCAGTCACAGAAATATAATGAAAAAATGCAACATCAGCATCTCTCTTAAACTCAAAAGCTTAACTTCGAAACATTATTATTTCTTGAGAGAATTAATTTGAAGAATTCATTGTTGAGGAAAGTACTGAGTTTTACGTTCATGGCTCTACAGTTAGAGTTCTTAAATTAAGCTCATTTCCTTACCCCCATCCTTCCACCCCCATAAACATCAGCTCATTATTTTTAAAAATGCACAATGAATATGAAAGGCAATTTAAGATGAGGCACTGTAGAAATTGACTGTGACGGGTGTTCAAAGAATGAATCAGCACGACTTCCCTTTTCTTTTACTCTTTCCTAAGCATCTGCTTTTGGCTACTTTTCTGATTTCTCCTTGATGCTTAATCCTAACGAAACCTCAAAGAGCTCCTCGGGAAGTGGGGAGCCACAAAGAAAACAAGTGTTTCCAGTGCCTCCTACCTGGCTTTGGATAACCTTCATGCACCAGCGCTACTCAAAGCACCTCATTTGTTGAGAAATACAGCTTTACACTTTCTGGTTATCATTAGTAGCTGCTTTTACACAATATTGGTTTTCCCATTAAACTTAGAAAAATCTCAAATTCCCTGCTAGCAATCAGTTCTTCCCCCAGGCAAAACACAGGCTACCTGCAGGAGGGAACCAGTGCTTGTTGCGAGCACTTGGGGTGCCTGCAGTAAGCCATGCTTCAACTTCTTCAACCCTTTAATGACCGTGGATTAAATTACATTAAATTTCTACCAAATTTCTATTAGCATCATTTTATTCTTAATTAGCATAACTGTTGCAAATGTATATAATAAAACATATACCTAACTTGACTTGTCTTTTGCAAGGCACACTCCCTGACTGAAATATTCAGTACTAAAAAAAGACCACAATATCACGAATGTAGGAAATGAGTGGTCAGGAAACTTGGGTGGAAAACAAAGACAGATTCCTAGAGAGAGTAATTCCAGATGAATATATGAAATAGGGTGGGGTTTTTTCTCTTCATACTTCACACAGAAATATAGAATTATTCAGGTTGGAATTACCTCAGAAGGCCATCCAGTGCTCAAAGCAGGCTTAACACTGAATCCAGACCAGCTTGCTCAGGACTTTATCCAGTTGATCTTGAAAACCTTTGAGTATGGAAATTCACAACCTCATAGGCAACCAGGTCCACTGCTTAATTACCCTGATAGTGAAAATGTTTTCCTTGTGTAACATTGACCCTGATGCCAATTTATGTTGTATAAAGTTGAAATCTCCCATTTCAATTTGTCATTGTCTTTTATTCTCCCAGTATACATAGCTGTAAAGAGCATGTCTCCATCTTCTCAGTAACCTCCTTGTAGGTGTTGGACAGCTTCTGTTAGGTCCCTCCAATGCCATCTCTTATCCAGGCTGAACAAGCCCATTTCCTCAACTTCTCCTTGCAGGGCAAGCGCTCCAAGTCCTGACCATCCTGATGGCCTTTTGCTGAACTCACTCAAGTTCACTGATGTCTTGGGAGAGTCCAAAACTGGACGCAGCATTGCTGCATGCTTAGACCAAGCATATGGTCTAAGGTGTGCTAAGTAAAGGAGAATAATCACTTCCCTCAATCTTCTGGCTGATACAGTCCCGTCTGCTGCTAGCCTTCATTGTTTTGTGCTGATCAAGGATGAGGATGTAGTTCATTCTTGGTTTCTTATCCAATCTTTGTCCTGTTCGCTGACCTTGTCAGCACAGGTGCCAAGCAACACCAAACAGCTGAATGAGCAAAGCAGAAGCACAAGATTTTCTGCCCAATTTTGCAGCCTGTCCTCACTTCATATAAATGGAAGATCAACTGCCCTGTCAGGATATTGCTTCCTCACATCATGTAAAATCATATAAACAACCTGTTAGGGTAGCAGAACTGCAATGACAACGTGAGTCTTCCATAGTTGTAGGCTGTTTCTCTGTATATCTGAGCTACAGGTAACAAACCATCCAAGCAAAGTCACCAGTTCTGTTATATCTTTTCTATAGTGCTCTAGTTGATATTCTTTTTGCATCAGAAATTGTTCATCCTAGAAAATACCATGAGGATGTGGGATTTTCTGGACGAATTTCAATGCACAGATGTGGCCAGACACAGCATTATACAGTCAAGAGTTTACCAGCCAAAGCGTACACTTGTAACCAGGGACACAAATAAAAGGGAGCTGCAAGAAGAGGCCCTATTTCAATGGGAAAGCAGGGTTTTCCACCTAAAACGTGACAAGCCAATAACGCAACATGAAACACAAGATATTCTCAGTCCTCATTCAGTTTACGAGCATAATATCAAACTTCCTGTATCTAACATGCCAACACAGTAATGAAACTAAGATGAAAAGATGAGCAAGCCTACTTCATCCAAGACGTCCAAGTACCAAATACACATAACTGCATTATCTCTTTTCTTCAATAAGAATACTTACAGAATGTATCAGTAATTTTTTTCACTAAAGTTTAAAGAGGAAAAAGCATTAGGATTTTATCCAGTATACCCAGAAAAGGCTTCAATTCTTTAGCGGACCGTAGGAGTGGGATTTGAAGTTGGGTCTTTGAATCTTAATCTCTGAATTGCATGTGAATGCACTGCCAACCCCGTGGAACCCAGAATTTCCCACGCATTTTTGCTGGCAGGCACTGACGCTTGTGAGTGTGTAGCCTGTCTGCTGTGATCGCCTGAAGAAAGCAGCCCTTGACTTATGAGCCATAAGAAAACACAGGAAGTATATACGCCATAGCGTATTGTTCTACCCACCATCACTGCATCGAAGCATCTCGCTATGAGCACTTTGCAGGGAAACTTTTGAACACTTCTGAACAGTCTACAAACACTTCTGTATTTTCCTATATTCAAGGGAAATATATTCACCTTCTGTGAAAAGGAGTTCTTGCACAATTTTACAGCTGATGTATATGTTTTTAATCAAATCCTGTCTGCATTCGTAGTTCTTTACTGGGATTAGCAGCATATAATTTGAACAGGAATAGTGAGGAGAAATACACAGTGGTTTCAAAAGTCTGAAACGGCGCTTGTTTATGATAATATTTGCAGCTCTTCCATCTAACTACTCACACAGATTGCACATACTCCCACAGAGATGGAAATTAATAATATGTGAAATACCTGTGCAGCTTGAGCGTCACAGTTCCATAAACAGTAGCAAAGCCCAGAAGACGAACCCATCTTAGGAGAACACAGCGAAATACACTTGGCTCAAAATACAAAATGACAACCTATAGAACAGAAAGATAGAGAGAGCTTCAGTACGGCTTTAATGCGAAAGTATTTCTTCATTCAAATGCAGAATAGTTGCAAAACAGGACAGCAGACATATTTCAGCTCGTACTGCTGTATATTTAGATTTTCTAGTAAAGTGGCGGGATGATCAGATCAACCAGCTGGCACGGTTCTAGGCACCAACTCCTTTTGATGGGAGCTGGCAAAAGCCCTGTGACAGACTGCGAAGTGACAACACTTTTAAAGGCAATTCCACTGACTTTTCTTAACTGAGTAAAAACATGTATCCAGAGAAGAGGATATAATAGACAAGGGCATTTTCCTTGAGCTATTCCAGTAATATGCAGCTGGCCTAATTCTGGTTTGATGGACTGTATTTACTAGGTTACACTTCAAAGTCGCTCCTTCTAATAAACCTAGCAAAATGATAGCTGCTCATTTTTCTCTGCCAACTATTCTGCCACCCTAAAAATGATTGCAGTAGCCTCTCTCTGTCCAAAACCCCAAAATCTCAATGTCATACTTGACTCCTTCTTATTCTTCCCCATATATTTTCTCTAAGCTATACCAAATCTCCCTCACCACTTTCTTAATGAAAATAATCCTTTTGTTCACTTATGGATTTCTCTAATCATGTCAACAGAAGGGTCCTACTGGCCTTTTGCTCTATCTGCCAAGCACCACGCATGAGGACAACACTCAATGAACGGTAACATAGAACTTGTTCTGCAGGTATAGTGCATATAAAAGCATCGTCTCCAAGTAAAATGCCACGCTTATCTAAAACAGGGCTGCTCAAATGGTGGACTCAGTCATGATCTGAACCAGGAGTCCACTTCTCGTTCCAACAGACGATGTCCCTGGTGTCCTGAGGGATGATCCTATATTCCCTCCCCACTCGTCCGGCCCCACCAGGAACCTGTTGTCCCAGGGATTTGGCTGTACGCTGTCCCTACCCCACCTGCAGAGCCTGCTTGGTCCAGCAAAGCTAGATCCAGTGCATCCCACTTGTCTGACCAGAACCTGTTAGAACGACCCAATGCACTACAGTACAGATTAATTGGGTAATCTTGGTCTAGAGAAAAAAAGCATTGAAACATTTCGGGCCATCTGCCACAGCTTCATTTAGAGTCAGTACATTCTGGCAGTAGAGGTAGTATTGTGCCTACCGGCTGCCACATGATATTATTTTCCTAAGTAAATGCTTTTCTATGTGGGAATTCAAGCTCAGGACGTTGGCCAAAAGCCCAGCACTACGTCCTTTGGGTGACATAGACATATTTAGGAGAGTGGGGGCAAAAATGGCAGACATGTGGGCTGAGACATAGAAGAAGCTGCTGTGCTTTGCTGGCATGTGTTTCTTACAGCAGAATCAAGCTATTTCTTTAAAAAGTACTGTTTGTTGAATCAAACCACGGTGCAAAATTTAACCTGCTATTTTCACTGTTATTGGACTGACGTGTTTCAAGGTAGACTTTTTTTTGGGAATCTGAGAAATTCTGCATGTAGGGAAGGGAACAGCGTGCAGCAAAAGGCCCACCTCTCCTTGGAAAATCATCTGGAAAACTAATATGTATCCGCACACACATGAACATGCTTGTGCAAATAGAGCACACAGCAAGAAGCTTCCCAGAAAGACCTGAATGGTAGACCTCTTATCCTAATACACCGTTCTACACATTAGGACAGTTGCAGAACTAGAGCAAAGTCTGTAGCAGTAACCTGCCTCCTGAGGTTTGCCAAGGGGTAGAAAACACCCTGTTTCATCTTGGATTCTTCCAAACTAGAAACACAATGCCAAAAAAGACTGGCATGAAGAGATTCTGAACATTTCAAAGTTGATCTGAAAGCAGAATTTTTTTGATGGTTGGAATGGGAAGGCCTGAAAACTTTCCAGGCACAGAATTTTCTGAACAAGGGCAACAGCTCTCTTTGCCATGAAATCTGACACAGCAATTTTATCTGCATTTGCCTGTTAAAATATTATTAACTCCTTGTGTCTAGAGAATCTCATTGATTTGCACTGAATGATTTGTATGAACAGCTGAGGCATTTGGGCTAGCTATCAACCAAGAAAGCACCGCTTCCAACGCAGCATGGTGTGAGCTGGCATGTGGCAGCTCCCCGGGAAGGCTCCAGAGGCAAGGCTCCGTTGGAGAAAACTATTCTCATTTCCCCATTTGAATGGAGACATTTTGGAACTACACTTTCACCCAGTGGTCAAGTACATTGCAGAAGCTGTGAAAGACTCGATCCAAGTTTGATTCCCGTTTGGGTCTTTTGAAATTCTCTTCCTACGTTTATATGACGGAGAATAGTTGCAATGCCCTCCCCAAGGGCCAACATCCATTTCTACTTATTCTTCCATAACTCGCATGTGGTCTGACATGGACCAAGGCTTTGAACAGCAAGAATTGCTATACTTATGTTTTGCTTGCTTCTTAGGCTTTCCAGAAGGTTATTCTAGGAATACGTCCTTCCCATCAGGGCTCACCGGGATGTTCAGGTGACTGCCCTCTCCAAGCTTTTGTCTGCATTAAGTCTCTTATAAACACAGTGAATTTTAGGGGTACAATTTTTAAATTGAATAATCTTTAATGGATTGGAGCCAAGGGGCTACAGAAACACTTCCCTGGAAGCTCACTACTCCAAATGCCACACTCGAGTTTTTAATCTTAGTGGAATCACATTCTTGCAACGAATATATATCTGGTGAAAAGCATGTCTGCTACACTCCATGCCTCACTCTCCTTAGCTAAAAACCAAACAAAAAAAGACACATAACACAGAGAAGTCTTGGTTTTGTTCCATATCAGCCTCTTCTACCTTCTGGTTACCAAAACCCCCATTCCCTACTGTTATTCCCAGAGAAAAGCCTTCCTCAAAGTGACAAACAATATGCAGCAAAGGGTTGCTGGGCTCCAAGCTAGGAGCGTAGGATGAGCACAGAATTAACGCACGTACCCAGGCTGCTCTCAAGAGAGCAAGGGAATCCCCCTGCAGTTCTAAAAGACTGCTCTGCCCACCAGAAATCTGACAATAATTCATCTTCCCTTTTTGCTTTTATAATGCATTAGACCACGATAGCAGCATAAATCTCACTAAAAATGCTTAGAGGTTTTGCTGATGCATGTCACAAAATCTATTTATTGTACATAAGGCAATATGATATCCTCTGTTTCGCGAGCTCCTGAAATCCATTTAAATACGAGACATCAGCTTCTGTTCCTTAAACAACAAAGATCTGGGGAAAAAATATTTGGAAACCAGAAGATGAGAAGTCAGATAGTGCCAGTCCATGTACCGGTTACTGCAGCTGTGCGTGAGACTTAATAAACTGTGGCTCATCTCTGTCATTTGGACAAATGCATTTAGATGTTTGCTTTTAACCTCAATGCGTTTTAAGCTATTATTACTCTTGCCAAAGCATTGTCCCAGTAGTCATGCCACCACTTGTGGAGTCAGAGATGAAAAGACTTTCTAAGGTCACCAGCTAACTGTAAAGTAGGTCTAGAGCTGGAGAGTTACGGACACGGAACAGAGACTTCCCTTGCTGACACAGCAATCATCCAGCTCAGTTATTCAACTGACATGATGAACAGACACTCTAAAAACAATGTCTAAAGACAATGTCTCTAAAGACAATGGCTAAAGTCGATACAGGCAACTTGCCCACTACGGCAAATTTTTGTGATCAGGACAGGTAGTACAGTGCAAAGACAACTAACATTGAACAATTTAATGTTCAAAAGTGTATCGGACATCATCCTCACAAAAAATGAGCAAATAATGAGGTTTACAGCCTCTGTGCCATTGCTTCTTAGAAGACATACAGCATTTAGAAAGATTCTTTAGAAGAAAAAAAACAAACCCATCTTATCAGAGCTCTATAATGTAAATAGCGAGCAATACTTCTGTGCAACACAAAATATTCTTTTGGTCTTTTCATATTAACTTTACTGTGCACTTTATAAGATGATTAATTCTGCCCGTCACCTTGGGCACCAGATCCAGGCGAAAATATTTTAATTAATACTGTGCAGTTCACTAACGTGCATTGTCTGGGATTCAGTCGGCCTAAATCAAGCATATAATTTCTACCTATGTTGTAGGGGTCTAGTAAATCAGCCCTACTAATGTGAGTTCCATAGATAACCCACAGATAAAGGCAGATACCTTGAAGAACCTTGAAGAAGTTCAGGACTTCAGCTACTTGGACAGAATCTTGGCCTAAACGCTTCAAATACGCATCTCCACTGACTAGAAAGGTACTTGAAGTTGCTTCACTAAATGTCAATTAATAATGTGTATTAGGAGGACTAAGTCAAATACTTTGTAGCCAGCTCTAACAATTCTGTAATGTATTTAACACAAGTTGCTTTTTACTTTGATTCTTAAACCATAAAAATCACATGAATAGATCAAAACCCCATTTTCCTTTTCAGTCATCAAATTTCCGTACTTCATGTTGAGAGGGAATGGGCAATGCTGTAATGTCTCAAAAGATCATAAGTCAAGAACAAATATTTTAAAAAATACACGGAATTGACAGTGCTACAAATCCTAAACCTAAACATGAAAATTTTTGAGCAGGACCTTAACTCAAAAAACCCCAAAGTGTTCACTTTTGAACTCTCCTTATTTTTGCCCTCAGTTGCAGAACCATAGAATGCTTTTGGGGTTGGAAGGGACCTTTAAAGATCATCTAGTTCCGAGTGCCGTGGGCAGGGACGTTATCCATGTTAGGTACACGGAAATGAGATACAGAGATTAGAATTTGAGCATCAGCATCATCTGGTTACAGATCCAAGGTGAAAATCACCTAATTTAGATAAAAGCAATGCAAAAGTATTGATTTTTTTCTCATTTTCAAATAATCAAATTTGTTTTAAAATTGTGCCCAGTTAACTCAAAAAGCTATACAGAAAAACTACCTACATTTTCATTTAACTTCAGAATTTGCTGCAAGTACTCTGCACAGTTCAATGCAGGACATGACACAGCCATTTAAGTTAATACCTTTCGAGCTAATTCCATTAACAAGCATCTAGGAGCTACTGTGAAGAGATCCATCCGATCTGTTCCACTGCCCAACACCATCTGCCCTTGCCTGACTGCAGTAACTGTCTTGGGCTGTCTCTAGGCAATTCAGCTTTGGAACAAGCCATCGCTTCCTCTTGGTATCCTGCTGTGCTTTGAGATGGGCACTCTTCTTTCCTCTGCCGTGTTTCAGTAGTTTCTTTCAACACATAAAATATCCTCCACGGTAACCTAGTACATCCAGTCACCTATTAACGCTTCAGTCCTAATACTGAGAAGGGATTTCCCGCAACAGAGATACTGTTTGCAATGTTAGATAAGCTTGCCATCCAAACTCATAACAGTCTGGCACTACGCTTTCTAGAAAAGGGACCAATCCACTTGTATGTGGGCACACTGCCATCTTAACAGATGGGCATGAATGAAGGCATTCATGAGCCTACGTACACCACGGGCACCACATACCACTGTTCCAAACATGATTCACAGCTCAGAGCATCTGCTTAAATATTAGTGAATGCACAACTCATTATCCAATCCCGTACTACCAACAAATATTTCCAGTACAACTACACAAAACATTTTAGAGGTATGATAGCAGCTGAATATATACTTAGGTTAATTATATAAGAACAATTCCATCCATCTCCACCCCATTTTTAAAAACCACATGTGCTTTTTAAGCCATAACATTTTATTCTAAAAGGCCTATGCACACACAGTACCATCAAATCCTGTTATCCTTGCAAATGTCACAATTTTAAAGCAGAGTTGTGCTGGATCATTAGCTCAATGCCTCTGTAAAGCACACAGTTGCTGCAGGAAACCACACTAACTACTCAGTAGGTTTAATTCTTGCCTCTGAATTGGAACTGAATCAACTCCTCACTACATAGCGTTGGAGGCACTCTGCTGCTGGGGGCAATGCGTTTCACATAAGATGTATGTCAAAGTCAAAATACAGCCATTTAAGACCTTTTGGGTTTCTTCATAAAAGAAGACAAGTTCTTCCTAGCTGCCCACACAAAGTCCAGCTTGAAATTCTGCCTACTGAAATCCTCTTTTCCCTCCCACTATACTTTCAACTGTAGATAGGTTTTCTCCGTCATCTTGTCTTAAAGCATATATTAAACCTCTGGCTGTGTTTCAGCGAAGACATGTCTTGCCTGTAAAATCTTTTGGAAGCCCACGATTCAGTATAAGTGCATAACCACCAGCACTGGTGTAAAATACAAGCACAGAGCTCTAGAACTTGATTCATCAGAATGCTTTGCTATCACCAAGTTTTACTATACTTTGGATTCATCCCCATCAGGCAGTAAAAGCAGATCTCTAAAGCTCTTTACAGAACATATTTTTTACACTGGAGCTCATTTAGCCTCCTGAGAGATTTATCTGGTGGATTAAGCAAACAGAACCTTCAAGATCATTCTGGTTTGATACCAGACTGCATACTTAGAATGCCTTTTTATCAATACATCATCAATTTTTTTGCCTCTTTTTTTTCCTGTTCATAAGGCAGATCTCAGCTAAAGCTTGACAGGGCATCTCTGAACAGGTTATTTTGTGGAAAATAAATGTCTGTGTGACTTCCAAGATGCCATCATGTCCCTTCTCCAATTTGAAGAGAAAAAGTGACAACTCGCAGATCTTACCAGTTCTGGAAATATTCATTTCTAAGGGAGCTGAACACATGGCCTGAAAATGCATTTATTTGCCATAAATTCTAGCCTTTACTAATGATCCAGCTTCACTATTCCTGTTTACATCGGCCTAATGAATAGTATTCTAAAGTAAAGTCATAAAAAGTTAACATATAATCCACAATGTCTTTAAAAAGAGACATGCTTGCACCCTTTAAACAGATCTGCTCACAACAAATGAAGTGTTATGCTCAACAAGGCCCCCGCAGTAGCAGAGGGCATTCCAGGTTTTTTCCTAATAAAGGCTACGACTTTGTCAGAAAACACTTCCTTAGCTTATGAGAGACATAAATTTATGCCCTGGCTGAATCCGTTATAAATGCGAAGGGTTGCAGGATTCTCCAAAGGTGAATTCACAACCAACAAGAGAAAGGGGATACAAAGGAAGACACGACACTAAGCCTGTAGCCCCTTTGGGGAAAGAAAAGCCTAAGAAGCAGTATTACCAAAGGGATGAGACCCCTGCCCAAGGCAGCTGTGGGAACCACTGGGAAATTGAGGAGAAAGAGAAATCACCTTGAAACCAAGCTAAATCAAGAGATGGGTTATCACACACATTCTCTGTATCTACCTCCAAACACAGAAATTAATGCCTAGCTTTTCATTGTAATTGAATAAACTATCTTTAACTGTAAACTTCTCAAATACAAAGAGAGATTTCAATGGCACTGGCCCAAGCAGTGGCGATCCTAAAACAGTAAAACATGGTCATTCAAGAAGTATTAGGTCTCCCAGCCTAAGAGGCTACAGGCACTCAGCTGCTGGAGGTGGCAAATTCAATTTCTCGAGGGTGAACGTTTGCCTAGGAAAGGCGCCTTCCTGACCACTGTGAGTTATTGGATGCTTCTGCGGCATCCAGTACAAGACAGGGAGAAGGTCTGAAGCTCAGAAGTTCCCCTGAGGCCATGATAGGCTGTAGCTAACACTGAAAAACCCAAGACTGAAAAAAAAATTAATCCATATGATAGATCTAGTCACACCCCATCTTAAGAGAGAAGTGAAAATAAAGTCTGAATTGTATACTACTCTTTCCTCGTTCTCATTCAAATGTATTTCTGCTCCACTATCACCAAAAAGCAAAAGAAACAAATAAATACTTTTCAGGGAATCCAAGCAGAAATAGGCTTGACTGGCGCACTGGGTCTTCTTATCCGTCTGCTTTGATATGCCAGCTATTTCTCTGCCCTTGGTATGTATGTGTCCCTCACTTCTGACAGCCTCACATTCTTTAATACGGTTATCTTAACAGCAACCTGAACAGCCTCAGAAATCAGTCCCTGCAGACTTGAGAGCTGGCTGTCTCGGCAGCTCAGAGACTTCAAGCTGGCCAGATGCGGGCTTGGCTGGACGTCAGAAGTTTCCACCGAAAGCAACACATTACCACAGAAGGTTTAAAACCTGTTTAAACACGATTTTTAAAAACAGACACAACTGCTGTGTTTGAAAATTTAAAGCCCACCAGAATCCATGTAGCTGAACGTGCACAGAGGAAAAATGTTTTCCCTGACTCATGTAGGTCACCAGCCACAGCCTTGAAGCACAACATTAATGTACAGTCATTGATCTGATATTAAAGATAAAGATTACTTTAGTAAAGATACTAAAGTAAAGATACTAAAGATACTTAGGAGCTAGCTAGGGAGTTAGCAGCATTTGACTTCACTAAAAAGCAACTACCCAAATGTCTAAAATATATCTGGCTCCCTGTTTTCAAAAAGAGCTGCAAGTGTTAAGAACAGTGTAGATCACATTGATGCTCCACACTTCTTCACTGGCTGTTTCTTCTTCCTAAACTTATACACAAAGGCCTTGGATTACTTTCCAGTTAAATATTGAGATATATGTGAAAATATGGGTCTCCCGATCAAGCAAATTGTCAGGTTTTGCATGGAGATTATTAGAGATGCTCTGCCAGCAGCAACACCAAAAGCAAAGGTAAGCAGGTGGGATAGCCACGGCTCCAGCCACAGGTACATGAAGGATGAGAAAAGAAGCACAAGTGAATTGCAGAGAACAAGCTGAGCTCCTTAATGCTTCAGTACTTCTATTTTCATGGTTTGCATCACGTTCAATAAATGTAATTCAGAATTAATAGAAGCAATTTCATCAGAACATTTTATCTAGGCAACAGGTATGTATGCACAGGCACATTTCAAAAGCTGTTCACACCAATGCAAAACTATGAAAGTGGAAAATCAAAGGAAGTTGTAAGTCAAAATATCTTCTAAAATATTTGCTTCCTCTACTAGTTAACTTTTATAATCCAACTATTTCTTTCACCTCTTCATATACATTTTCCGCTGTTTGACATGCCACTTGGGTAGATGACAACAGTCAAATGAATGTCCCGGTTTCCCTACTTTGTATGTGGAAAAACTTCCTTATTAGATGCACTGCTCTCATCTTTTCTCAGCAAAGATGTAGTCACTCAAGAAGCAGAAAGAGAAACATTTTAAAGAGCAGAAAATCTCTAATGAAAAAGATAGACATCTATTCATCCCAGTCATTTGCCAAATATTTGACACATTTTAACAACAGGGGTTAAGAATATGCTAGTTTCATTTTATGAATGAAGAAGTGCTCTATGCGATACAATATTTTATTAAAAACAAGGAAAATCTAACAATTCATTTTAAGATCATGTCTGCGATTTTAAGAAAAAAGAACCTTTTAAAAACTTAATGGTGAAGTAGTCTATATTAAAATAAATCTTGCAAGAGCTGCAGCTAAATCAAGACATAATAGACTAAATTATTCAGAGCAACTTGCCAAGTATACTTAATGCAAGACACAGGTCATAAAACAGACTCAGAGAGACTTTTGCATTTCATTACAATATGGCTGAAATCCCTACAAATATACAGTGCAGAGAAGGGGGTTTATAGCAGTATTTTCAAATAGTGACTTCTACCTGGGAAAAGAAAACATGCAGCTGTTTAGAGTTCCAAAAATACCTTATCTCCTGGTCTTAATCTAACAAAGCTAGTGAAGTATTTAACACCAAGTTTGTGAGAAAAAACTACCTGATGGTTTAGGTTCTTCAGGAGTACCTCTTTCCTGGCTGCATGCTCTCTCTGATCTACACATTAGGCAGGTTCACGAGCCAAGGGAGGAATTTTATTGACACCAATTTTAAGATGGTGACATGGAAAAGATAAGAGGGACAGAGCAGGTCTTGAAATATCCTGTTAAACCACAGCAGAGTAGGACAGAACCGGCTGCTCCCCTCCACAGGAAAGTTTTTGTCAGTATTTATTTTGACAACCAGTAATTTAGAAAACCTCTCTCCACAAAATACCAGCCGGACATCTCAATCCAGCCAGCGCTGATTAGTTTACTGCAGACATCACTGCTGAACTATCGACTTTTCATTTTCAGCTTATATACCTGTAGCAACAACAACAGTGGGGACAAGCAAAAGGCCATGGTGTGACAAACCTCCGGAGGAAGTGGTGGGAACACTCCGCCTCTTAATGTTCCCAAATCAAGAACGGATGCTCGTCTGGGAAATCTGCTTTAGGTAAACTGAAGCTATTGGCTTCAACAGAGAGGTAACTGGGTGAACTGTGAAAATGAGTGACATACTCTGATGACATGATCTATGATTCCACTGGTCTTAAACCTACATTAATCACATTAAGTCAATTATGTCATTGATATAATTAATTAATTATGGGTAATAAACAAAGTCCAGAAGAAATCAGCCACAGCTGCAAACTCAAAATTCACTCCATAGTAGAAACTATAGAAATATGAAAGAAATACTATTTGTCTTCCTACTGACACTCTTATAGTTCTCATATCACATGGATATGAACATTGTTGCCTTCCAAAAAAATTGTGGACTGTTTGCTTGGCTAAGAGGGCCAGAATGCTCATGCTCTTTGGTTCTAGTCAAAAGGAAAAAAAAATTGTTTTATATAAATCCAGGCAAGAAAAATATTTATGCAGTGTTGAGCTGATAATGATAAATTATTATGAGTGAGAAATTAAAATAAATTTAGCAAAATAAATTTATATATTCAACGTGGTCAGGCTCTTTGGAGATTTTCTCTCAGTCACGTATAATCCCTAGGTGATTTTTAAAGAACAGCATAAATCAGCTCACTCCTCTCTGCAGCACTGGAGCAGAGCAGCCTGCAGAACAGCCCGTCTCTGTGCAGAGCACAGGCACATCACCATGGGTCCTCTTCTCTGGAAACACAGACACAGCCACTACTCACCTACAGATGGCTCAGGGATGCTGCAAAGCAGTAGTTCAATAATGGCCTAATAAAGGCAAAGTGAATTCATGAATGTATGAGTGGGATTACTACCATGGTTGCCTGCAAGAGCAGGGGACCGACTGCAGTGAGAGAGGAGACTTTTCTTCTTATATGTTCCTATGACAACTCTTTTCCTCTAGATTTTCATTAGCAAATATAAGTTATTCACAGAACTTACATTTTGTGATGTATTGCTGCCATTCTGTTTTTTAAGCACAGACCGAAAAGAAAAAACTCAATCACCTCTATAATTAGAGAACAGCTGAGATTACTGGAAGGACTATAGACAAGGAAAAATATTGCTCATTTCCTCACTGCATGTAGGCTCCAAGGTGCCGGCGAATGAAGACTACAGCTCAATTCCTGTCTTCCTATTTTCACTGTCAGTTGGACATGGAAAACATTCTAGAAATAAATTCTGCTACTGCACATTTGTTGTCATGAGGGCTGCCATTTGTCTAGGCTTGTATAGTATCCACCACATTTCTGACCACTGCTCTTGCAACTGAAGAAGTGCTGGGAGTTGGAGACTCTTTAGAAAAGCATCTCTTTCAGGTAGCAGCTCCCAGCTCTTGGTAGATGAATTGGAATTCAGAGGGCCCTTACCTTCCTTGCCATGCACGTGCAAGATACTGCCAGACTAATTAATCAATTAATAATTAATCAAAACATTTTTACTCTTTTAGAGATAGGATTTCCTGCCTCTCATGGAATTTAACCAGCACACGTAACTCTCAACTAGAGAAGTCTGACTCACCAGCCTTTCAAGTCCTCGAGTCCTTTCAATAGAAATAAAAGCAATACAGAATAGATACTTGGATGGTGCCAAAGCGAATGCTTTCACAAAACTTCGAGATCCTATAGACAATAGACATATATTGACACTATGGTGCTGCAGAATTTTATTGTGTTTATGGGTATATGTGTGCATATGAGGGGATATTTGTAAATAAAACACTGAACTTTTTTTATAGGTGTAAGTTCTACATACACAGGCATTTCCTAACTTTTTCTCCAGTTGACATGCATGCATGTGTTTGTACATAAAAAATTAATCAGATGGTTGCAAGAATATTTATATATATGTACATTTCTACAGGGAATAGAAATCTGGAGTGGAGCTTCTAGACACCTGAGCTAGGGAAGACAAGCGAAACGCCAAAGTCCAAGACATTCCAGCCTAAGCTCCCTCTGTATCATAGGCAGAGGGCAACTCACATCGTCCTTCTACAGGAACATAAGGTGGGTTAGGAGTGCTGAACTCCAAAGGTGCCTACTTTTCTCCACAGGCTATACGGGGAGCCTAGGGGTAAAATGTGGTGTTCAGAGTTAAAATTAATAAACTTCCCTCCTGCACTGCAAATAGCTATGTTCTGAAGGGACCGGTGTCAGTTCCATTACAGAAGAAAAATGTTAAAGTCTAAAAATGAAAAGCAATAATCTCAGACTAGCCATACTGAATACAAGTGCCAAGAAGCAATCTCGAGCAATGTATCAGCAACGTAGCTGGATGAGAAGCCTGAGAAGAATTCTTCTTTAAGGACCTCAGGAGGAATATTTCTTTAATAGTACAAGAACAACATACTCAACTCTGAAAGAGCAGACTTCAAAAGCTTCAACATCTGTAGGTGGCAACCAACTAAACCAAACAACAAATCAGAACAGAAATCACCCCTTGGAAATGCTGCACGGAAGTGGAAAATAGGAGGGACGGATCTTAGAGGAGATCTTCAGGAAATTGAGTGTGGACTGGAAAAACTTCAAAGAGTTTATGGAGGTCACTGAGCACTGAGAAGTCTGAAGTACAACGGCGCACGAAAGAGAGGAGTCAGGTGAAAGGGGAGTTGCACAATGTGAAATCATGACTGGGGGAAACTAAGGGTAATAAATAGTCCTGCTCTGTAAAAGAAGGTTTCATGACTTATCAATGATCTGTAATGGTGCTCCTCACCTGAAAATTCAGCAACTGCAAAATCCCTAAGGGACAATAGGCACATCTCGTCTTCCAAATATCGCATTTAGCTAACCCCAGCATACATTCTGGTTTTCCATAAAACTGCCTTGGCAAATGCACAAGTAAATATGTTGATGGATTCTTAATTGTCTGACATGGGCAATTTCTTTTAAAAAAAGAAACAGATAAACCACAAAAACATTTGAGATGTAAGGTTGTATTTGATGGGCATATCTTTGCTCTTTAACATCTTTTTGCAGTTGTCATTAAAAACTTCAGTCCTCTCTCTCACACGATATGAAATATCTTCAGGTCCTAAAGATTTGAACTCAAACACCCAGAAGAGCATTAGGACTTGCAATTGCTGAACTATGCTTTCTCTGTAACTTAGGGTTTGGACTTTTGTGATTAAAACTGCCTTTCATTTTAAACATGTAAAATAACTGTAGAGAAATAAATTGTGGATAAGGAAAAGAAACTCAGAGGACGCATTTTTTTATTACTTTGAAAATTTAGAGGGACTAGACAAATAATCACACCTCTCCTCAGTGTAACAATTAGCAGGTTTCTGAGGAAAGTTCTTGACAGTTAATGCTTTAACCTGGAAAACAACCAACTTCAAGCTATGTTTTTCCAGTGTTAACAGTTGAGGTCCATATGCTACTCACTGCTCATTCCTAAAAATAACTTAAGCATTCACTGGAGCGGGTATTAGAAGCACAGTCTCCCACTTCTAACCAACAGGTAACCTAACCAAAAGGTAAAATACCTTCCTTACTACACTGTAGAGTTAGATTAATATTTGTGGTTATACCCATTTACTACTGCTTAACGAAGCAATGTGAAATGGAACAAGAGTAGCACAAGACACTGAATGCTTCTCATGCTACAGCATCTTAGAGTCAAAGCGCTAAAACATTCTTCACGGTGGTACAAGCTTGTATCTTCTGAGCCAGAGAGGTGAAGTTAACCTAAGTGTCACATCCAGAATGAAAACATTAACAAGTGGGATACTGGATAAAAAAGCTATCTATAGGGTTTTTTTTTACCACCTGTACTTGGTAAGAAAGTAAGGCTTGCATGGTGCACCTGAAGAGAGGGTTTGAATCTGCAGCCCTTTGTGAAGGAAGGCATTTTCCCACGCACAAAAACTAGGCAGATCATAAACCACAAATCCCTCTCCCTTCAGCACGTCCAACTCCCTAAGGTACACCAGGCGTGCTGGCTTTGGTGTCTCTGGCCGTGAGCATACAGCCCTCTAATGTAGAGTACCTCACCTCACCAAAATCAGGCTCTGCAATCTGGAGTTGAGTTTAAGATGAGTTCTTAGAAGACTTGCCATGATAAAAATGGAAGCTATGTTAGGAAACACATTCCCTGCTAATGGCGTAACTATTCAACCATCTTTTTGGTCTCCTCCTTTCAGAGACACTGACCAAAATAACTATAACCAGTACCTGCTGGTTCCCTCCTGTTGCTGCCGCTGTAAAAATAAAGCATCAGAAATACCAGCCTTCCAGGACAAGATCTAATTTGTATTCCTGACACATCTCACTTGCATGGTCCACAAAATGCGTTTAACAGATGAACAAAACGGCAGAAGGAGGCTTTCTTCAAATGTTCCACTCCTTTCTGAGCACAGGGGGAGTCTTCCAAACATTTCACTGATTTATCAAAGGAAAGGCCCTCCCTCTACCAGGAGAAACATATTCTCCTGCATTTTGTTGCTACTGCTTGAGGTGTTGGATAAATAACTGTACAATAAAAACAGCATAAAAGCAGAAGGACAAAATATCTAAGAGCAAAATGAACAGTTGTTACCAGAACTAAGAATGAGATGGTAAACAGAAACCAAAATAACCAAACTCCAGAGGGCCCGGGAGAAACGCAGCAATTTTTCAAAAGAGCAGTCAAGCTGGTAAGACAGATAGAAAGACAGATAGCAATGAGATAAAACACCCAAGCGGTGGGACTGGCCAAAACAAACTCTTCAAGACCCACATTTAGATGAGGAGCTGGGAGTACTCACAAGGCCATGACCTTCTTTTGCTTCAAGGTTCTTGAACGCTTACTATATATATCACAACTATTTATGATTTAAAACAAACCCATTCAGGCAAATTTTGACAGGATTGCTTGTGACATGTCTGAGAAAAAAGCATTACTTTAGACGGTCTAAGGAAATGAACCCAGCAGATGCAGTGTATCACGCTACAAAATTTCATCTACTTTATGGAAGGCACACGTGGAGGGAAAAAAAATCCATTTCTTTGAACTTGCTTAGGTAACTACAAAATCTCAAGAATGTCTGCCATGCTCTCTGGACCAACAGATCACTCAGAGAGTGTTTAGCAACACGGACTTCTCTGTCCTCTGTTTCTTTTTCACCCTGAGTCGTTCCAACTTCATTATTTTCCTGTTCTCTAACCCATTTCATAATCAGTTAAGAAGAAACGTTACTTGAATTTAGGTCAAGGTTCCAAACTTTTTTTCATTTGTTGAAAACAACAGAGAATAACTTTTCCCAACCTTACTGTCTTCTCAATAATTCATTCTCTATCAACTTTCTTGTTTGTTTTATCTGATCCATATATGGGCCCTTGTCATTAATATAAACAATAGCACATGCTAATTACAGTATAAAATATGATTAGTTATCTATTATGAAATTAATTTCATGTCTACAAGTTCTTGAGGAAAGCCTAATACACTAGAGCTTTCTTTTCCAATTGTAGTAAGCAGTGATGGCACCCTACACAGAGAAGATATCCTCCCTGCGAAAAGAAGTGCTCCTTATTATTAAAGCGTGGCCAGCAGGTCGAGGGAGGTGATTCTGCCCCTCTACTCTGCTCTGGTGAGACCCCACCTGGAGTCCTGCCTCCAGCTCTGGAGTCCCCAGCATAAGGACATGGACCTGTTGGAGCGGGTCCAGAGGAGGCCACAAGGATGATCCGAGGGCTGGAGCACCTCTCCTATGAAGACAGGCTGAGAGAGCTGAGGTTGTTCAGCCTGGAGAAGAGAAGGCTCCAGGGAGACCTTATAGCGGCCTTCCAGTATCTAAAGGGGGCCTACATGAAAGAAGGGGAGGGACTCTTGATCAGGGAATGGAGCGATAGGGCGAGGGGTAACGGTTTTAAACTGAAAGACGGGAGATGTAGATTAGGTATTAGGAAGAAATTCTTTACTGTGAGGGTGGTGAGACACTGGAACAGGTTGCCCAGAGAAGTTGTGGATGCCCCATCCCTGGAAGTGTTCAAGGCCAGGCTGGATGGGGCTTTGAGCAGCCTGGTCTAGTGGGAGGTGACCCTGCCCATGGCAGGGGGGTTGGAACTAGATGATCTTTAAGGTCCCTTCCAACCTGAACCATTCTATGATTCTATGACTATTATTTGTTAACTTCCACAACCAAGAGCAGTAACTACAGTCAGAAAGTCATCTCAGCTCGGAGTCAAAACATTAAATTTCTTCTCCTGTAAATCTAGTAGTGTGACATGCCTTTTGGCTCCAGGAAAGTTACATAAAGAGCAGCAAAAAATCAAATTTAGATTTTTTTAACATTCTTGGTGACATCTGAAATTGGCAGATATCTTATTGTTACCAATACTAAATGTATTAATCTTGCTTAAGACTGAAATTGTAGGTATTTAGGGTATGTTCTGATTCAGTATCTTCCAAAATTCCTGGGTCTTCATGAGATAGAGCATACGATTGTCTAACAGAGCCCTGTGTTGAATTCATGGTTAATATAGATGTTCCTTAGGGTTTTAAAAGACTTGTTATGACAGCATTTTGCCTTCGCTTCTTGTAGCAGCGACTGGTGATTACTTGAACATAGAGCACCTGCTACTATGGCAGTAACTTACTTGGACTATGATTTCAAAGATATAAATATGCCTCGAGTCTTGGGAAGTACATACAAGTTTAATAATTATGGATATAAATAGTTGACTAAATAACCCAGCACACAGACTTTTAAAGATTAGTTCTTTGCAGATGTCAAGGCAAAGCCATCAATAAAGACAGAAAAAAAGAATGAGCTGACTCCATGGGCCAGGAAGCTCTGCCAGAGTTTCAAAACAATGTTTCAATGGTTCAGCATGCTGGTGATTTCCGTTTAGGAGTTTAAGAGAGTGAGCGAAACATTGAGAACACTTGCTCTGTAACCCAATACATGCTATATTTGAAAGGATTATGCTAGGTAACAAATTAAGAAAGATTAGTAGATTTAACAACATACTAGTGAAATACATAAAATTATTTTGGACTCTGACTAATGTGACAACTTGCACACTTGTGACTGTCATGGAAGAAGAGATCTGAAGAATAAATCATAGCTCCAACATTTAAAAACAGTGGTTATTTTAACTATTTCCTATAGAAAATTCCCAAATTTATAAGGAAGATAAAACTCTGAACAAGATACAACACTTGAAGGAAAAGTGGAAAGAACTTCCTTATGCCAAGAAAACTTCCTTTACTTTTCTTCCTGAATGTCTGCACAAGTACCAGCATATCCTGTACAAAATTTACCTGCTGGATATACATGTAATAGGTTTAAACACTTATTTCAGTGAAAATGACCAAAAAAGCTTTGATCATACAGGAAAAGCAGTTTCAATATGCATTTAATAGCAAAAAAAAGTTTAATGAAGAACTATTAAGATGTCCCTTTATCCAAAAATGTTTCTTCACCAAACTTTGTACATGAACCACAAAGTAGAACGAAACTTCTTCGTAATATGCTGTCAGACAGCAAATGCCTGCAGTGGTGATGTGCTGCTGGTGGCCAGCCATGGCGGTGGCAGCAGAGGGCACGTTCTCCTGCGAGAAATCCATAACACTACTCCATCCCAAAGCATGGAGATTTCAGCACACCCAAGGAACATGCTCTGCCTTCGCAGCTGATCTGCCCACATGCACCAGTCTGACAATTTATGTCCAACAATATGTCAGTATTAACAGGTATGTACACTATGACTGTGTTTTGCACTTTCCGTGGATTTACCCCTTTCAGATTACTTTTAAAACCAATGACCCTGACACTGATAAAGTTTCCAGGTATTTCAAATCACTGCTTAGCCTTACTTTTGCCTGCTTTTTGGCTTACTGCCTTTCTCACTACCCTTGAGTCAATCTTACACTGGACATACAAAGCAAGGACTATCCTCTGCAAAATAGGAGGAGAAGAAGAGACGACAAGTAATCAGTAGTCCTTACTTGCCAAGGGGCCTAAGGCATCTAAAGGATCACGTTAACTTCAAGACTTACTCATTGCTGTTAGTCACAAAAATCTTGCCTAATCTAGCATGCATCTGAAGCCCCTCCAGCCCTACCACTGCACACAAATAAACCCACCTAACTCATGCCAGTGCTGAACTATGCAATGTCTAACTCCCTTCTGAGCCCTCTTCAGCTGTGAGTGTGTAGGGGACAGTCTTCCTGGCAAGGCCAGACGAGGGGACTGAGTAACCTCACTCAGGCCATGGAAAAGCAGTTTTAAATCCCTGATTAGTTTTGAGAGGGTTCGAACACCCTCATCTGTAATAGCATGCCAACTGTGAGGGAGCTTGGTGATCTGAAGCTGGCCTGTTCTCAACCCACGCTAGCAGAGCTGCTCCAGCTTACATGGAATGCTTGGACGCAACCATCGGGACAGCCTGTACCTTATGAGCTCAGGTCACTGCCCTAAAACCAGACAAATTTCATAGAATCATACAATCATAGAATTGTTGAGGTTGGAAGGGACCTTTAAGATCATCGAGTCCAACCTTTAGCCTACCCTGACAAGAGCCACTTCTAAACCATGTCCCTAAGTGCCCCATCTACCCTTTTTTTAAACGCCTCCAGGGATGGTGAATCCACCACCTCCCTGGGCAGCCTATTCCAATGTTTAATAACCCTTTCAGTGAAAAAATGTTTCCTAATATCTAATCTAAACCTCCCCTGACGTAACTTGAACCCGTTTCCCCTCGTCCTATCACTTGTCACCAGGGAGAAGAGGTCAGCCCCCATCTCTCTACAACCTCCTTGCAGGTAGTTGTAGAGGGTGATAAGGTCTCCCCTCAGCCTCCTCTTCTCCAGGCTAAACAACCCCAGCTCCCTCAGTTGTTCTTCCTAAGGTTTGTCCTCCAGACCCCTCACCAGCTTTGTAGCCCTTCTCTGGACACGCTCCAACACCTCAATCACGGAATCACGGAATCTTCAGAGTTGGAAGGGACCTCTAGAGATCATCTACTCCAACTCCCCTGCTAGAGCAGGATTGCCTAAACCACATCCCTCAGGGCTGCATCCAGGCGGGTCTTGAAAATCTCCAGAGAAGGGGACTCCACAACCTCCCTGGGCAGCCTGTTCCAGTGCTCTGTCACCCTCACTGTAAAGAAGTTTTTCCGTGTATTTGAACGGAACTTCCTACGTTCTAGCTTGTGCCCATTGCCCCTTGTCCTGTCGCTGGGAACCATTGAAAAGAGCCTGGCTCCGTCCTCCTTAAACCCACCCTTTAGATACTTGTAAACATTAATCAGGTCCCCCCTCAACCTTCTCTTCTCCAGGCTAAAGAGTCCCAGCTCTCTCAGCCTTTCCTCATAAGGGAGATGCTCCAGTCCCATAATCATCTTGGTTGCCCTACGCTGGACTCGCTCCAGTAGTTCCCTGTCCCTCTTGAACTGGGGAGCCCAAAACTGGACACAGTACTCCAGTTGTGGCCTCACCAGTGCAGAGTAGAGGGGGAGAATGACCTCCCTCGACCTACTGGCCACAGTCTTCCCTATGCAGCCCAGGATGCCATTGGCCTTCTTGGCGACAAGGGCACACTGCTGGCTCATGGATAATTTGCTGTCTACCAGGACCCCCAGGTCCTTCTCCTCAGAGCTGCTTCCCAGCATGTCCGCCCCTAACATATACTGGTGTTTGGCATTCTTCCTTCCCAGGTGCAGGACCCTACACTTGCTTTTGTTGAACCTCATTAGGTTCTTCTCTGCCCAGCTCTCCAGCCTGTCCAGGTCACGCTGGATGGCAGCACGGCCCTCTGGAGTGTCGGCCACCCCTCCCAGCTTGGTATCATCAGCAAACTTGCTGAGGATACACTCTGTCCCCTCATCTAGGTCATTAATGAACAAATGAATATATTGAACAAAATTGGTCCAAGTATTGACCCCTGAGGGACACCACTCGTTACAGGCCTCCAACTGGACTCTGTGCCGCTGATCACAACCCTCTGGGTTCTGTCACTCAGCCAGCTCTCGATCCACCTCACTGTCACCTCGTCTAGCCCATACTTCCTCAGCTTCCTAATGAGGATGTTATGGGAGACAGTGTCAAAAGCCTTGCTAAGGTCAAGGTAGATGACATCTACGGCTCTCCCCTCATCCAGCCAACCCGTTATAACATCATAGAAAGCTATCAGATTGGTCAGGCATGATTTGCCCTTGGTAAATCCATGCTGACCACTTCCAATAACTTCCTGTTCCTCTATGTGTTTGGAGACGACATCCAGAATGAGTCGTTCCATTACCTTCCCAGGGACAGAGGTGAGACTAACCGGCCTGTAGTTCCCTGGGTCCTCCTTCTTGCCTTTTTTGAAGATTGGAGTGACGTTAGCCTTCCTCCAGTCCTCAGGCACCTCTCCTGTTCCCCATGACTTTTCAAAGACGATGGAGAGTGGTCTAGCGATAACATCTGCCAGCTCTCTCAGCACTCGCGGGTGCATCCCGTCAGGGCCCATGGATTTATGAATGTCCAGCTTGGCCAAGTGGTCTCTGACCCGGTCCTCCTCAATTAAGGGAAAATCTTGGGGAATCAACTAAGGGAAAAATTTGAGTTACAAATTCATGGTTCCATGTCTACTCAGCAGAAGACCAAAATATTCCTTTGAGTAAAATTGGGATCTCTTCTTGCTCTTGCCCCTTGACATTGCAAGCATTCCCACTGTTCTCCCTGTTATCTTAAATCCCACAGATTGAGGGTTTCTGGTGGGAGCGATGGATTTTCTTCTTACTGTTCCCCGCTACTTTGTTTATCATCGAATGTCTTGTCATGCAAGTTGGGTACAGCTCCATAGAAATTAGTCGAGTAGTTCTGAAATACAGTCCACATGGGACTGGCATTTCTGTCAGCATTTTCATGGCTTAATCTTTTCAAGCCTAAATCAAATATTCTCAGGTCATTCTCATAGAGTACCTATCATCTCTATCAGTATAAAAACAGTTGCATGCTACCAGGCCTTTGAGAAGATGAAAAATTCACCATCAAATTTGTCCTTGCTCACACCTTTAATAAAATATTTTTAAACACTCTCATTGTTATTATTAGTAACAGCCATTTGTAATGTGATTCTTACGCATTGATCAGGACCCCACTGTGCACGGCACAGCTATGCAAAACATCCCTGTACCGAAGAGTTCATAACTTAAATATGAGATGAGAAACCACACGTCAATACAGAGAAAGCACAAGGAAAGAATAAAAGATTTATCTTCTGCAATTATGTAAGTGGCAGTTTAGGAAAGGAGAAGAAAGCTTGCAAGGAGTAGTGAGAAATAACTGTATGCGAGCAGAGAACAAGCACTGAATGTACAATCTGTGGTTTTACAGGTATCTTCTATAACATGTAATCGTGACAATGAGAGGAAAGACAGCACTATATCAAGGTACAAGATGTCACTTCTGTGTTGTTTTCATTTCTATACTGTTTTGTTGCTCAATTTTGGATTAATTTTCCTGTTGCTATATTGCTGTGTTGTAATTCTCAGGGACAAAGTCCTCTATTCTTTTTTCTCACTATCACCTATTCCTTTTTCTCTTTACTTTGCTTTTACTGATTAAATAAGACTTTAGAACCCCAGCTTATTTAAAAGATTAACATCCAAGAAAAATGAAAATAGTGATCTAAATAATTTACTGTAAGTTTGATAAATGATACACTGTAAGAGAACTGTATAAAAATGTTTTCTTCCACATGCAACTCTTGCAACAAAGAAAGTCACATTTCATCCTCTTTTTTTCTCTGTTTTTTGCCCATATATATTATTTTGGAATTGCTTAAAATTTTTTTAGTCCCATCCATTTCTGGTAAGTTTTGATTGAATTGACATATTTCTCTCTTTGCTCCTTTTTTTTTAAAGAATACGCAGAACTTACTGAACTGTATCATGCCACTACAAGAAATCTATTTTGGATTCAGATTTCCAAGGGAGATCAGCACATTGATGCTGCATGTTGGCTATGAAGGACACGATATTCCTTAATAGCTTCCTCAAAACTTGCATATATTTGCAGATCTGTGCTCAGTCCCACAAAGACAGCTGATCTAGAAATCAAATAGTTTGTATAAAACAGTTTGCTGAAAATACAATTGCTTTTTCTATATGATCCTAATATACAGACTTGTATGCAATAAATCATAAGGTTTATATTACATAGGAAAATGCTGTGTTTTGTAAAGACTAATTGCTTGCTCTAGTGAACATCTACTATTCCATCCCCAGGACTACTGTCACTTCTAAGAAGAGAAATCTCATCTCTCCCTACTCGATGTGGTGATTTAGACCCAGGCACTACTCTTCTGAACATCTCATTTTCAGAAATCAATCTGCCTAGTTTCATGGCGAACTTTTTACCTGCTGGCCCCTAACTCTTCATTTTTTTTAACACCGGCAAACAAAAATTTTCAATATTTCTGCCAGATTACGCTTTTATTATCAATAATGGAGGAAATACAGCGCATCTTATACACTAGTACCTGTTGATGTGTCTGTATAATTTTATATAGCAACTTATATTTTATGTTGTAAACTTGTCTCTGCTCTCATAAGTATTCATATTCCTTTTTCCAGTTCCTCTCTACAAGTAAAAAGCTAATTTCTTATTTGCATCAGGTGGTAAGTGGTTTTGCGGTAAAAGTATTGATTTAAACCCACTAATCTCTTATCCCAAAGTTTAGAAATGAGAAGTTTAAAAGTGCTACACAGTAATGAAAACTTTCCAATATCACTATTTTAATTCTCGAAGATTTTTCCAGTGCAAAGATTTCACTAGTTATATCTTTTTGCCTGTAAACTGAAAACTGCTTAACAATGTCTAACGGTCAGTATTAAAAACCATGAAGATTATCATTGCCTGCATCTTCTCGGTTCTCAGCACGCAGAATGACTGAATAAGGGCAGTCTCATCTCTGATGGATGAAATCCCCTTCCTTAAGGATCTTTTCCAAAACCATCAACTTTTCTCTTTCTCCATTGTAATGCACTTAATGTCTCATTTCTCCTAATCATTAACCATTAATCATTCTCCAGGTGCGACAACTTTAAGTTAGATGGTTAGGAAATACCTAATGCATTCATGCATAAAAGATGAGGGACTGAGAAGAAAAACCGAGTGAGAAAAAAAAAGTGTATTTCAGTTCCTGTATTATTCACAGTGAACAGGCTTTGAGACAGAGATTCTGCCTCTCCCTTTTCCTCTGTGTTGATGCAGAGTACTCTGTCAAGTGACATGGAAGTTGATTGGTAAGATACCACATTTTATCACCCATCTGTACATATTATACCAGTCTGTGTCTTACCTTTAATATCTCAACCTCGTATTCCAAGGCATGGTGAGTTATCATACTGCCCATTTTAGTCTGACAGCACTGGTTTACAATTGAACTCAATTTCATACCAGAAACAGCACGTCAGTATCAGATTATCTAAGTCAAGTCTTCCTTAGGCATGAACTGCTTCCTCTTTCCTTTTGCTTCAGATTCGCGTTGATGCAGATCACAACCACCCTGAACTAAGGAACCAGGCAACAGCTGAGTCAAGCAAGTCCAGCAAGATTTAGTGACAAGCCACAGGCCTTTCACTGGACTGCAGTTGTTGCTCTTCAGGTCTCAGGTATAAAGACATGAATAAACAATGAGAAAAGACATTTGGTGGGAAAATATGAACATGCCCCTAGTCTTCACTGAAAAACACTTGGGTAAGTGAAAAAGAACGACTGAAATTTATCTCCCGCCAACATGCAGTCTCTCAGGTGCTAAACTAAGTAGTGAAGGTAAATCACTGACATCAGGACTACGCCCTACTGAGGATATGTCAGAAGTTGACCACACCTTTTAATATTTTCCTTTCTGGTACAGTTCAGTCCTAGCTCATCTATACTATTGAAAACTCTTGCTTTTAGTTTTACAGTTTAATAAAAATGAGGTATGTAATTTTTCATTACCTTTCCTATAAAAGTTCTATCACATTTGTATTTTCAACTAATACATGAGACAGCCTTTTTCACTTGTTGATCTTTTCACAAACTTCAGTGACTACAGTAAAATTCGAACATATTCTAAAACATAGTGCGTATCGACTCAGTTCACCTGCCCAGTGGTCAATGTGATCATCAAAACACGTCTGGCCGAGAAAAATATTCCTATCCTTTCTAGCTTATATCCGCTGACATCCAACAAGCATTATACAAAATAAAGTACATAATCATTCAGTAAGACTTTTTTCCTGTTTTGTTACTCTAATTCAGGAGAAACAGGGAAGCCGAGTGAAGAATTTCAGTAATTAGGGTTTTTTTCTAGCAGGTGTTGTTCAGAAATTCCATGGCTTTCCGATGGCACTGCTGTGATCTTCCACTCAAGTGCTAGCAAAGCCCCTAGTGTTTTAGCTTTAGAGAGCGGAGCAAGGAGGATGAATTATTATAGCATGGTTCTAGGCATTAGTAAAGAGCATAGCGTGTTTTTCAGGATTGTGATCGGGTTTTATAATACTGAAGAATGAAGGGGGCATGTTCGGTGGAATGGCATTTGTTTACTACTTTGCAAAGAAGAGGCTAATGTTGGGTCTTTATCTACAAATTCTAATATATGCAAGTGTATTCATGCAAGTTACTTCAGTGGAATTATGAGTAAAGAGGAAAGACCACAAGATCTTGCCCTGCTTCCCTCACCACAAGATTAATTTCACTGAAGGAAGGGCTGATAAGACTGTTCCATGTAAGTCCCTGCAAACCAGCAGTGCAAGACAGTAATTTGAAATAAAAAGGTCAATGAAAACCCAATGTGGCAGTTGGTTCAGGTCAGTGACTGCTGTCCTTTTCTCTCCAGCTCTCAAGTCCTGCATGTGCACATATACTTGGCTATTCAGTGAACCTAGATTCTGACAAATGTGTCCTTCAAACTCAGTTCTCAAAAGAGCTTTCAAAGTAGCAAAAATAACTCTGCCCTCCTACAACCCTCTAGTGCACCTTTGGATCTATGGAAGGAGGCAACCGGGTTTTGCCTTGGTATCACAACTAGTGTCAGAAGTATGAGTGTGGGAGGCCAAGACATGAAAGAACAGTAACATCAGTACCTGCACCTTCACTGACGTATCTACAGCCTGTCATTTATAAACCCTGCTATATGTTCCAACAACACTACATATTTCATAAAAAGTTTTAAAAACTACAACAACATGACTTTAATATGTGGCTGCTCGATGTCCGGTTGGGTAGTCTCTACCCTTGGACGTTTTTAAGATGTATCTTAAAGCCCTTAGTAACCTTATCTTACAGCTGGTCTTATAGCCGACCCTGCTTTGAAGAGGAGGTTGGACTAGAAGCTTCCTTAGGTCCCTTCCAGCCTGAGGTACTCTGTGAACACAGCACACATACACACACAAACACACAGAAGAATCTCCTCTCCAAATTCCACCTTTATAATTTTTTAAGATTTATGATGTAATAGCTCTACTGAGTTTCTAATATCCCAAACCTTTGTCAACTACACAGAGATACCAGTAGCAAATCAAGGTCATGAAACATATAGCTGTGGCGAACCACAGTTCTTGACGTGGATAATCATATATACAACAGCTAGTATCGCCTTAATAGTAGCTACTAGATTTGTTAGGATAGCTATGTAGATTAGCGACGATGGAACCATGAAGAGCTGTGTATCTTGTGCTATTTAAAATACACTTATTCAAAAAGCAGAAATCCTTCAGTGCCTGATTCCTGTTAACAAAAACAGTCTTAAACACTTTTCTTCGTAGGTTCAGGGCAAGGACACAAGTGTTCCCAGTACCTATGAGGTTTCTGCACTCTGAAGCACAACCTTGTAAGGCACAGGCTACACCAGCTTAGCTTTGGCTTTTGCATTCAAAGCAAGCTGGCTCTCAAAAAAAGTTATTGGTTTACTGGTTGCACGTTAACTTCAAAAAGTATGTTCATCTGACAAGGACACTGACTGAGAGAGACAAACTATTGCATAATTGTCTGCCTGGTTCTGCCCACTTCTCTGCCCAAGCAAGACAATGTACATATCCTGGCAACGTGGCGTTTAAAATCTGCCTCTTCCATTGGCTGGACATCTAATCCATTATGACACAAATAAAATGGAAAGACCCTTTTCTAGCGAACTAGGGAAATCTGTAGTGATTATCCCAGAGCAGATAGTTACACTGTGTCCTTGGACTTCAGAGACATGAAAGCTATACTGAAGACAGGCATGTTCTTTACCTACTGTGAAACAAGAACATAATGGGTATTCACTGTAAGAGCTTTAAAAACTATTTTATGAGTAAAGAAAATGTAGCTATATGCTGAAAAAACATCAAGCTAAAACATCCAGTATATCAGAGCAGGCTTGCAGTGCTAAATATGTTAGAAAAAGCAAAATCTCTCAGCTGGCCTCAGTGAACATCATCATGTAAGGAATAAACAGTGTCTGAGCTCTTGTGATGCACCCCTTATAGGAATACTTGACGAACAAATGCATGAAGTATTATGCACTGTTCCATTTTCACATTCATTAATGCCAAAATCAGAGCTTTCCAGTGACCTTCTTGCTCTGCTCATGACTGTGACTAACGGAGCTACCACAGCCTAATGCTCCCAACACTCGTGGCTCACTTCTCCCATGCTAATGTACATACAGATCACTTGAGGGGAAAAAACCCACATCCACATCTAAGCTCCACTGCTCCCCTCTTTCTATTCTTTCTCATAACACAAAAGGGTAGGTCATTCTAGCTTGAGTGTGAAAAAAGGAGTAACACAGTCCCAGAAATAGACCCTAACACCTACTACACGCAACAGGATGTCTGAGCACAAAGTTTGCTGCAGCCTTCACTACTGAACTGCTTCATGAACATCAGTAAGTCAACGCGCTGCCGTGCGGCAGCTCCATTTCTCTAAACTGATAGCAGTATTGCCTTGCTATAATTACAGGTTTGGAAAACAAGGGATAGCAGTAAAGATAAATAATTTGGATTCTTTAGCCAAAAGAAGAGAAGACTGAAGGGAAAAATCCAAACAGTTTTTAAAAAGATACTCCGCAGCCTCCTAAGCTAGTTCACCTTAGGGTCTCACTGATCTCACTGTTATAAAGGTTCCCCCCCCGTGTCTAATATAACTTTCACTTGCTGGAATTTAAACCCAGTACTACTTATCTGCTATATTAAGAACATGCAGAAGAAATTATTCCCTTCCTCTTTGCATCATGGTACTCACTAAATTGCATCACTGGCTGTAGAAATTACAATATTGCATGGATTCTGGAGTGCATTTTAGAGTTTCAGTTAAAGTAGACTAGCAGTATGGGAAACGTCTAATATATCAGATAACCCACAGTTGCCTAGGGTGGAATTCATCACCATTTGAGGGAAGTACCACGGGTTTCCTTTATAGTCAATGAAGCCTTGGCCGTGATCCACCTCATCTTCAAGTTGAAATCTAAAACTAGTCATAAAAGGCCCAGTTTCTCTTCACTATTTGTTGAGCATTTGTTGACTGTTTCAGCTATGGGTACATATATAAGAAACACAGATTCACGGAATAATTTCATTTGCAAGGGAGCTCAAAGCAGGTCTAATGAGGTCAGGTCGCTCAGAGCTGTGTCCAGTCAAGTCCTGATACCTCCAAGGATAGATATTCCACAACCTCCCTGGGCAACATGTTCCAGTATTTGACCACCCTCATGGTAAAAAATGTCTCCTGGTATCTAACCAGAATTTCTTATTTTCCAACTTGTGTCCATTACAGATGTCTAAAATCGGCTGAGATCTGGCCCCTAATGCAATTAACAGGCTACTCTACCACAACATTCTGTTTGTGCTTGTTTTATTTGAAGGTCTTTGCAACATACAAAGAGTTTTCAAACCTGTGTTAATGCAAGATGTGTTACAAGCATTAGCAAGATACGGAGTTAGGAAAGATCTAAAAGCTCCACCACAGTCAGTATTTCTGGAAAAGAATAGGAAAAAAAAAAAAAAGAATAGGAATCTTCCCCTCAGATGCCAAGTATAGAAGTTATGAGACACCTCCATAAGACAATCTGGTTTTGTCCCTCCCTTCAAAAACTAAGAACAAAGAAATATAAGCAAAATCAATTAGAAAGACCAGTGTTCATTTGGAGGAGGTCCATCAATAACTGGAAAGACTAAGTGAAGGGAAATCAGAGGTGTTACTGTGAGAACTAAAGAAAAGAGAAGAAATGAGAGCCTCAGAAATGGGAGCTGCCCAGCAACCGCTGGGTAAAATCTACGCATTTGTAATAGACAAAGCTCATCTGCCTGCTTACAATTCTGGAAAGATCAGTGTGTTGTTATCAATATAGCAGAATTTGAATAATAAATTTTGGTGGAGACCATCATTTGCACTCCCTGTTTGGTTCGAAGGGCATTGTAACAGCTGTTTTTCTCACCAAAAGCAGCTGGCTGGTGATATTATTTTTCAATTAATGATGCTACACTGTGAATAGACTACTGCATATAGACATGAAAACAATGACAATTAGTGAAAGAAATTAAGCGATGCAACAAAGCAGGTTTTGGTTTCCATTTAATTGGAGGGTAGGGAAAGTCAGAGATGCAATAAAGCCCTTCTGGACACAGAGAAATTTGTATGCTGGAGGCTCTCAAAACAATCCAAGGCAGACTGGGTGAACGGATCTAGAAAAGGACGGGATTAGGAAAGATGCAAAAGGAGACTATAAAGATACAAAAGACTTAAAGCAGTGTTGAGAAAATCTAAGGGGATTTTGATTTTTAAGTAAGAATTTAATTTTGCACTGAATCCTTAAATGAACAGAGATCTGAGTTATTTAGAACTAAAATGCTGTCATTTTACCTCTTTACATTGTACACGCATTAAGGCAAGCTGTGTAATTCTGCACTTAGTTGAACGTTAAAGTAAAGCTTTTTTGTTTTACCTTCCAAATCACAATAGGAGAAGAGAAGATACAAGAAGGAAAACAGCCTTATGTTAAAGGAGAATACTTTACTGCAGTGACGCTTGTCTGGCCCAAACTGGTGAACTCCATTCCATATTTTACCTTGTATTTCATGCTAGCTGTGGAAAACGTAGCCTAATTTGTGTGTATAAAAAGTGAGATCTCTATTAATTAGTCTTAAAACTCTAATGTACTCCTTTATCATAAAATGAAGACAAAATCAAGTAGTTGAAACAACTCTATACCTCTGTATACATGTTATTAATTCTTGAACCACATCACGGACTTACAGAATATTCCCAATTCTTCTCAGAAACAAATAAAAACACCAAATAACAGGAAGTAAATAAACAATGGATATGAACCAGGAAAAAGATCTGCTTTGCATGTATGTGACCTATAACGAATATGATAATTGATAATCCATGCTCTACACCTTGCTATAAATGAACATGTGTGGGAAAGACAGCTGGTGCAAATGAGATGCTCCGTTTGGAGCTCAGGTTTTCTTTCTTTCTCATTCCATCCTGCTTCTGCTCTGCTTTGTGCTCCTTTTCCAGACAAGAAGCGGGTGAGTACATTTAGATACTGTCCATGTACAGCAAAATGTTAAGAGTTCACATTCCAAGGATTCACACCCCATAATTCCTATCTTGCAGAAACACAGGCTTTTCTTTCTTAAACATTATACAATAGACCTCTCTGTCTATACTTTTCAGCCTTCACACTTCTATCGTTCCACTGGCTTGCCCTGGATGAGAAATTGATGAAATCTTCCTTGCAGTGAATTGAGGGACGGGGATATTGAAATCCTGGTATTTCTGTTATCAGTCCCAATCTTCTTTGTTTTTTACAAAGCCATATTCTTGTGGTTGGTGAAATCAGGATTAATTTCTCTGTCTGAACATTAATACGACCTCCCACTATCACACTCTCTACATCACTCCCCTAAGACCTTGAAAATAGAAATGATAAAATCTCTCTCTTTTTTGTTTCAGCCTGTAGGAGTAACAGCTCATTAGTAATTATCTGCGTAAGAAAGAAAGAGGGCCCCAGCAAAGAGTGTGGGAGTGGGAGCATAAAACTGCTATAAGAGACAAGTCAGGTCATACGCTTTGCATGTTATCTTCCAACAGAATGTGTTCTCAGTGGACAGTTTATATAGTATGAGAACGGGATGTGCAGAGAAGGACAAGCTCTAGTCAAGTATCTACATCCCAACTGGGAGACAGGCTAATCAGGAATTTCCCGCAAAAGATTTTTCCTCAGAATACGCCAAACTGTCGTTTTGTACTTGTACATTTAACACTGTTAACGTCAGTGAAAAAAAAGGGGGAAAGGTTTAAGCAGCAGGGAAAAGCTGAGGGGATGCTTCGGTTATCAAACCCCTCTCTCCTAGCTCCATTCCCTTTCCTCTCTTCTCCCTCTGCGTTTGAAGGTTACGGAGGGCCATCTCTTCCATCTAACACTATGGCTCTTCTTCAAGTCAACTGCTGAGAGAGAAGTCTTTTTCCACTGAGCATTTCAGTATCCCTGATGCTGAGCACCTGAAGACAGACAGCCACCAAAGGACGTTTGTCCCTTGTGAAACACAGAGGATCAAGAGAAGAACTGGGAAAGAACCTGAAGAATCACTGACAGGTGAGCAGACTGCAGACACAGCAAGAGCTATGATGGGGCTTCTGGCGTAGTTTGGAGTTGAGGTTGGACAATCACTGACTGGTTCTTACGGAGCCTCTGCCTGGGGAAGTCAGGACATGGCTCCAGGGTTCTCTGGGAAAGCAAAGAGGAGACGGCCACGGAAAGGAAACAACCCTCCACATTATGCTTTATGCTATGTACTTCTGTAAATGCTTCACAGCATTTCTACACCAGCTGAGGAAACAGTGCATGGGCTTTCTGTTCTGCTCACTGCAAAAGAATATGAAAGAAATATCTGAAAATCCCAGAGAGAGGTATTGCAAGTTGTAAAAAGCATTTGTACAATATGGCAAAAATCAAAACTTCTTTCTTCCTGACATCTGCAAAGTGAAATATGAAAAATCACATAAAACTACCCTAGAAATGCACATACTTTTTCTTTAGGACTTGAAAGGCCCACATGATTCAAAAAATAATGTATAGAAATTCCATTGGGATTTGTGTTTATTATATTATTCTTCACACCTCATTCTGCTGCAGTTTATGCGCTACTTGCTCTGCAACTGCTAAGGAGTTTTGTTTTCCAGCCAGTCTCTCAGTAACTACATGATGGTCTGTAAAGGCACAGAAGATTCCAACTACTGAGGAAAAGAGAATGTAAACTTATTTTAAAATAATCCACATCTCTATCTTTGTTTCTGTTTGCTGATCTGCATGCTTTCTATCAACTTCATTCACTTCACACTTTGGTGTCGTCATTTATCTAGTCATTATATTGGGTTTATGTGGCAATTAACAAACTCAGGTTTTCTGGGATTGTTGAAAAGAGAAAGGATCTATATTTCTATGTGTTTGGTGATACAGTCTTTATGTGACTGTGAAATTACTTTCCCTCCCCACACTTAGCGTATGGATAATACCATCTCATTTTCCCAAATACATGGTATTGCAGATGTCATGTAGCTTCAGAAACATCAAAATATATGCCGGTAATACACTGAAATAAATACTCCCCTTTGTACTACGTTCCAGAGAAATCGTTCATATAATCAGTGTCTTCATTTTACACACCTTGCATATTTTTCCCATAGCATAGTTTAGAGAGTCTTTCAAAGCAAAACCTCAGCTTAACCCAGAATACCTAAAATCTTCTGAGGAAAAAACCACTGGAAAGTTCCCTAAACTGAAAATGAAGAATTATTACAAATATAGTAAAACATTCAAGTGTTCTTAGGAATATTCACAGAAGATGGCACATTTTATAGTCAGATTAAACTAATCATTACATAGAGTTTTGACATTTTTATTTTCACCTAGGTGATTCATACAATGTTTTAAAATGTTGGCAAGGATATAATTTTTCAAAAAACTTATAGCTTGACTTACCGGGAAGTACAGAAGAAGTGATCCAAAAAGAATGGTTTCCAACAGCACCAGCCCTGAAGCCCTGATACTCTAGAAGACAAAAAAACAACACAAAATATTGGAAAATTCTGTGTGCCATTTAGATGCTGGGTTCTTTGCAAAAGGCACCTTCACTTTTGTCAGTATAACGCTTCCACAGTAACGCTTATTAAAGCACAGTATTAAGCTGTCTGTCATATCGGCATGCTCCACTTTCTTTAATTCACAGACCCATTACAATGGTTGTGTTTTACAAAACCTAATTTAAAAAAATCACTTTTTCCTATGTTAAATACTATTCAACACACATTACCTGGATACGTTTTGAAACTGCTAAAACTGCTCTCAAGTGTGAAGAATTATGGATCATGGGAATTACATATCTGAATTTAACTGCAGGATTTGTTCTGTACTATTTAAATTTCAAGAAGTCCTTCGAACATTTTGACTTATTTGATGTTAATGACTTGGCTTCTATAAAACGTAAGAATAATCTACAATTTTACCAAATACAGAGTGTGCTCTTAGGTTGAAAGCACATTTATTTTTCCTGAAGTTTTGTTGATTCAGATAGGAACTTGTCAGGATTGCAAAATATCATGCCATTTCCTCACTGAATCTAATGCAATCTCTCCATCGTAGTTCTCTTACTTTTTAAAATTAAAAAAAAATAATAATTCTTTTTCCTAATACCAAGTGTATCGCAATGAGTTTGATGATTTATGTATAGTGCATCTGTGCCTTACCTTAAAGACAAAACATCAACACTGCTTCCCATTTCTTTAACCATCCCCTTTCCCTGAGATATTGTTTCATACGCTGTTCCGCAAGAATACAGTCCTTTCCCAACTGCAAGCAACGCAGGCAGACAGGACAGCAGAAGAGGCTTTGCCAAAAATCTTTTGAAAACTCCCCTTCTTTTGAATCATAAAATCCTCATGTGGGCTGGAATCTCTCTAATGGTTTTAGATGGGAGTAGTTTATCTTTCAGAAGACAATCATAAAAAAATTAAATCTCTTAGATGAATGGACTTACAGACAAATTTCTGGCGACCTGGGGTCCAGTTTCTGCTTGCAAAAACTGGCGGAATTTTCTAGATAAAAATTCAGCTTTTTGGTGAATCTATAATCTTACTCATATTTCCTATTTAATCATTCATTTTTTCAACTAGTCACTTTTACAACATCTAATGTACCGAACACAGGTTGAAAGACACTGAGAAAATTTTCAGGACGCCTTTTTAATATGAGACAATTACGGAGCTACCTAATTTCTAGCAATGGTGAAATTTTGCAGCAGAGATGTCAACAACATCCTACACAAGTGCCCACCTCAAAAATTATCACGAGAAGTTACTTCCAACGGGTATTCACATCAAAGCTTGTGTCAAAGAAAACACTACCTTGTGCTACTGATGCTATTTAAGCCACAGTTAAAACCTGGAGTGAGGATTATGAATGGTTTTCCACTGGTCTTAAGATGATAACGGTGGCTATTTGCTTCAACCACTGCAAGATTTTCCCAGGAAAATCTTGGCAGCACACCTTATTTCCTTATTTTTTGGCCAGAATTTTTCATGCATTTGCGAATCATCTTTTCTAGACTTTTCCAACTCTTTCACTTTTCCTTGTGGATCTTAACCTTAGATTTTCATGTTAAGAGTTTCATATTAAGGATTGCAAACTGTTCTGCTACCTCTCCCTAAAATTGCACCCTGAAACTGAGACATAAATACTTCCCAAAATTTTCATGGAACTGATAAGCTTCCATGAAATGTTTCTTAAAAGTAAAGCAAAATGAAACACCAGCAAGTAGCTAAAATACTGTAACTATTTTTCTGAATAAAATGCAACGCCTGCCTTAGCAATTGCTGAAATGTGACTATCGACCCACAAGTGCAGCTTCTAGTTACATTGGGTTCCCGCAATGCAAGGCATTTGTTTCAAGAACACAAATTAATTTATTTTTTTTCTCTATTATTATGTTGGGGAAAGCATAAACACAATCCCAAATGCAAAAAAGCTGGGAAACTGGTAAGTGAAATGCCCGTGTCAGGTTTACTTAGGCTCAAGTGATCCCATTGTCCAATGACGTATCAAATTCAACTGAGTCAGTACTTTATATAATTTATTTCTTGGATAGATGAGCAGCCTCACCCACCTATCTGCTAATGTAAAGAGGGTCCAGCACTCCCGCACTGCACTTCCCCGTATAACAGCCCGGCCTCACTTAATCTAGAAGAATGCTCCAGAGAGACAATCACAAAGCATATATACATCAACAGACAAAAAAATGCCCAAAACACATTGATTCTGCATTTGTGAGACACTCATTTGTTATAAACATCACTAAAAAATAAACAAAGACACAAAGGGATGATACTATCTTTTATGGCTGCTGTAATAAAATTGTTTATGTACCCATATTTCTGTATTCAGATGATTTCAACTTTTTCAAATGGTACTATAAAAATCAATACATACAGACAACTTTTCAAGATTGCTTTCTGCAGACACTTCTGTTCTGATCTAATATAACAGCAAAAAGCTGGAAGCAGAAGCTTAGATGCCAGTTATGAAGTCATTAAATGGAATAATTCCAGGTTATTTTAATTAAGAAGTGACTAGACTCCCAATTATTTTATAGCTTAAATGTTCAAAGCTATGGATCATGCACACTGCTTTGACACGTATAATAGAAAGTGCAAATATTTTTACAAACTATAAATGCCAGTATGAGTTAGTTCACATTTCTACTGAACACATAAATTTAGCCTGAGCGAGACACAAATCTCGCGTGCAGTAGATGAAAAAGAGAAGCTTAAAAAAGGTTTAAAATCCGCCTCCGATAACATGGATTTCACGCTTTGTGATGTAAATTTTCCAGCACTATATCATAAATGTTCTAAAAGCACTATAGGACCATGTCCACAAGATTCCTTATGTGGCCCTGACTCTGCCATAGCTGGAAGCTCCACATGTTTTGATAGAGTATTTCTTCACAACATCTCTGTAAGACAATGGCACTTTACTCACTGGGAATTAATGCAGAGGGGTCTTGCCCAACACCATACAACACACTGGCAGAGATTAGTGAACTCACGTCTCTCATGATCACTCAATACTCAAGCACTGAAGAAGCTTTTTCTTCTTATTGTGTACAATGCATCGGCATATGACAGAATGGCGGAGAAAGTTGCTGAAATGCATATCATACAGGGAAGATGTAAATGATCTAAAAAGGCTGGTCTTCAAACAGCTTCTGTGTGAACATCCTTTTTTAAACATGTCTTTCACATCCTAATCAGTCTTTTCTCATCGAATTACAGTGGAATCAGAGGATTTTTTTCTGGGCAGCATAATCATAAGATAACCTGCCGCAGGGGCAAAGAACTTCAGCGTTTTCAGCTCTTCTTCCAAAACAATGAATTAATCCCTGATATTCTTCTCACCTGTGTTCTGGTAGGAACCATTCTCTATGAATTCTGTCTATGCACTTCTGTTTCCTGCCCTAAAAGAAACGTGGCTTACAGAGCAACACTGGAATTCAAGATGAGCTCAAATCCAGGTTTTGACTGTGCTTTTCTCTCAGTCTTTGATACCTGGAGAATGGGGGTCTTAACCCAAGATTTACAGGTACCACAGCTCTCCACAACAGGATTCTTCAGCCAACAGAGAGACGTTCTGGCAGAGATGAATGCCATCCATGGCGATGAAGAAAAGCACAAAACTTCAAATAAGAAATTGTACAATCAAAGAAGTATTTTTGCATAAGTGTAGAGAAAACAAACAAATGGTATGGAAATGGAAGCATCGTAATTCTCCCAAAGTACATTTTTGAAACTCTAATTGTTTATTTTCTCTACTGCAAAGAAAAGCAGGTATTTTAATAACAAAAAAGTAACATGAAAGCTTTTGGTTTAGAAAAAACATGCACATTGATTTAAAAAATATATATATATGACTTCTTTCTTCCAATAATCCCCATTATAGCCCAAGAGGTAAGATCCGGGAAGTAAAGTCTTCATCCAGCACTGAAGTTTTAATAGCAGGGAATGGCTAAAGAGGGGAAAACCAAACTTAAACCAGGATGTTTTTTAAATCTATTTACTAAATAAAGATATTCTATATTTGATAGACTGTATTTCCACCAGTCTCTGAGCACCAATTTTTCCAACAAAAATTGAATTCTTTACTGTACAGACTTTGCAAATACAGGCCCGTAAGGCATGGCTGTGGGCAGCAACAGAATTGCTTGACTTTATGGGAATCTGCAACATACACAGCAGTGAATACGCCCACATAGCTAAGGAAAAAAGCCTTTCCTCTTTTAAGAAAAAAATGAAAGAATGGAAAACAATGAAAACCCAAAGCCTCCACCAAGTCGTGCCTACCTATACTGTCTGCACAATTAAAATTCTCCAATGCAATTCAAAGAAATCAGGGCATTTTAGGATACAGCCCTAAAATTCTATGCAGTGGTACTTTCTTCCCCTTGCATGTAACATTTGCTCAATGTATTTTTCCCTTCCTTAACAGCTGCTTGGTTTTTTGCATCTGCCTTGCTTGTTGGCATTTATTTTGGTTTTGCTTATTTATTTCTCTGGCTGTTCATCTTGTGTACAGTTTGTTTACCGCCGCTTAGTCTGTGTGCTCATTTCCCTTTCGGGGTTTTATTTCTATGTTTACTTATTTGTGTCAGTAAAACTGTCCTTTCTGGTTTTCCTTGTCTCACTTCATGGTTACATATTGCTGACACCTAAGTGATATTGCAATTTATTTTGCTTCTAGCTTCATACTAACTTTCAGACTTAGCTTAGCTACCTCTACCATTCATTTTCTACATTCTCTAGCTTTGTTTGCTTTTTAATTAACTGAGATCTTGGTTAAGAAAAAAAAAAATATGATGATGATGAGCGATAAGCCAAAGGAGGAAAAATAATGATTGAACTAGGCATTAGCTTCAATCCAGCCTCCATCCAGAAACACTGGACTCGAACCAAAAGGAAGCAACTAAAATAGTATAGCATGTATTACACTAAAGGTCAAGACCAGGTATGTACTGGTCTCAACCGTCTTCCTCATCCCAAGCCAGAATTTTTTAAGAGACTAGCTACCGTCCTTCAGTTCTGCAGTGAGCAATAAAGCCCACTAAGCCAATTCCAAGAAATCTGATGCAAATTGGCAGCCATGAGAGAAATTCAAGTGAATTGCAATCAGGTGTTTCATAGGAAGCTATCAAAAGGGCCAACTAGCAAAATGCAAGATAAGTTTAGGTACGTAGTAGTAAATGCAAATAACAAATTAGTGTGAGGAGACAGGGCTGCCCAGGGAGGTGTTTGAGCCACCATCCTTAGAGGTATGTAAAAGACGGGTAGACATAGTGCCTAGAGATATGGTTTAGTGATGGTTTTTGTCAGAGTTAGGTTGATGGTTGGACTAGATGATCTGAAAGGTCCCTTCCAACCTAGGCTATTCTATGATTCTGTGACATAAAGGCCCCTGTTTGATTGGCTTGGTAACTTCTAACTCACTGGGTATGTAATGTTACACCTACACAGAAAAATCAGCATGCTAGAGCAGTAAAACGTCTTGCATCTGTCTGTAATGTACTTTGAGAGGCATTTATGGAAAAAGTGAGTTCAGGTAACCTAGGGTGACTTAGGCAGTGGCACAGCACTCACAGCTGAGCACATCCCCTCATGTTATACAGCCCCTCCAGACTGGACCAGCACTCCAACTCAAGGAGGAAGACACTAGAAATACTCACAGCAACTCCTCCTCTCAGCTACTAACCGTGGTGAGATGCTACTGACCGTTTTGCATTTCAGCAACTACTCAAAGTTAAATGGGTGTTGGTGATCTAAAGTAAACTATTAGTTTACTTTAAGTAAGTTTACTTTAAGTAAGTTTACTTTAAGTAAACTGTTAAAACTATTCACAAAGAAATACTCATGGTCTTGAGTGGCTCAGAGGTCAGTTATCACTTCCGTGTGAGATTCAGGATTTGACTGCAACTCTGCACCCAGGTACAGAGTCAGAGTCATGGCAAATGACATAGAATCACAGAACGGTTTAGGTTGGAAGGGACCTTAAAGATCATCTAGTTCCAACCCCCTGCCATGCTACATGATGTAGCATGTTCAGTCTACAAACAAGTTCAGGAGCAGCTACACAGAAATTGCTTTTGTAGGCTTCCCCTTAGAAGACAAGACATAATAGCAGGTAACAGTAACTCCATGGCAGAGTCTTTTGGTTAGTCAAGCAAGATGCGCTGATGGAGAGGAGACAGAGACTTGGGGGCAAGGGCACGGAAAGCAAAATGAGGGTGCTGGGGTCCGAGACAGCCCTGTAAGAAAGGAGACCTTGACAGATCTTGGTGTGGTCCAAACACATAGAAAGACAGAGGCATTTTTCTTATTAACTGTGTTTTCAATCTCAGTTTAGCACACACAAATATTCTGAATTAGGAAGACAAGGAAGTAGAGGCTGGTTCGTTACTTCTCTCCTGTGAAGCAAACCTAGCGCTCTCTCTGGAGCAATTCCTTTATGGAAAGCCTCATTCACTGCTTATTAGAGAAATACAGCTATTTTCTAACTTTCTTATATATCTTTTCTCATTAATAAAAACAACGCCAAAACACCATTACGGGAAGAAAGCCATCCACCATCGGTCTGAAGCACCCCTTTAATGCGGAGTAACTCACGGGACTCATCCACCAGCCAGACTGGGGCTAATGCGTGCTTTGGAAACCAGAGACTTCAACAGAAGTTTCAGACAGAGTTTTTTATCTATCCAACTATCAGTTCCAGTTTTGGATCTGAGGGAGCTGCAACTGCACGTGTCTGGAACATAAAAATGGAATTGCATTCTCTATTCTTGGTATTATCTTCACCTCCTTCATAAAGAAACTGACAAAAACAAGAGGGCAACTCCTGGAGAAAAATTGAAATGGTGAGTACGAAAGCTGAGGAGAAAGCACACATAGTCTAACTCTCAGATGTCACTGCAGAAGAACAGGTAAAGCCAGGTGACATTCATGTCACAACACTTCCAAAGCAGGATTCCAGTGTTACTGCACTGTTTGGTTTGCTCCTGAGGCTTTCTCCATGGTAGGAAGGAACTATTCATCAGCTCCATGCACGCTATTGCCAGTCCACTTCTCAACTTAGAGATTTACTGTAGATTGCCTGTGAAACTCATGAGGGGGTGGGGAGTTCCTAGATAGCACAGACCAAGTATCCCCAGTCTTACCTTCTGTTGCCCCCTACCAATTGCCTTAACAGAGCACATTTACTCGACCAGGCATGCAAAAAATACTGCTTGTGAAGAGCTGCTTTATGCCTTGGGATTTGCTCAGTCTTCAGTCTATCCATACGATCTAGATCACATTAGTAGCCTTTGAGATAAACAGTCATTCCTTATCCCTGGATCTCAGAAAGCAACACCATTTCTGTGGCAAATCACATTACGAAAGGAAAGTCATACATGCCTCTTGGTCACTGCTAAAGGGTCATAAATAAATGCTTAACAATTATTTGCGTGAGGGAAACTAAAAAAAATGTAGCCGGCCAAGTTGCATCAAAAAAAGCTAAAATGATGGATAAACAAGTGTAGAAGATACTGTGTTTCAGTTGTCTGTGGTCCTAAGCAACCCAGGAAATACAGCAGCATAACTTAGCATTGAATTTCTGAACGTCATCACACAAAGTCAGTGATGTGAGTGTCAAAGTATTTTCAGAGAGGAGAAAAAAGAAGAAATTAAAAGCCAAAATAAAATTAAAGTAATTCCATATCTGCTACATTGTGCATCACTGAATTAGCAGAACTGTAGACTTTTGGTGTCAGTCCAGGAAGACTCAGATTTCTCCAGGGCCACATGTCACTGTGTATTATATGAGCATGGTACCATGGAAACCTAGTGAGGGGAAAAGGTTGGCATATTTTGATTTTTTTTTCACTTTCATTAAACAGTTCTGCCACTTTTACAATATAAAGAATGACTGAGTGGGGTTGTGATTTAAAGAAAATTTCCATTTGCTAAGGTGGCTTACTACCAGAATGCAAGCTTGCCTTACAGATAAACAAGGCCTACAAGAAATTATTAGAAAAAAGTGAGGATAGATTCCGGTTTTGATCCCAACTTTGAATACAACACATTCATATTTAGTAAACTGTAAAGGATATCCACCACTCAACGTACAGCTAGAAAGCACATACGGATACGTGACAGAATGGTACAGAAGCAAAGAAACACAGAGAACAGATACAGGTTTGCTCTGCTGTGCTAAGCTGATGTATTTGAAGTGACTAGATAAATTGTGCAAAACTGTCTCAAAACAAGTGGAACAAAAAGCTTAGCTAAAGGTCATGCGATGGCCGCGCGCTCGCTTCTCTGGTGCTCCAAGGAGTAGCTCTGGCGTGACCCTTGTGGTGCAGATCCGACGGATCCACTCCACTCTGCACACGTGGACACAGGAGACGTGATGAGAAGTTATTGGATTGTATTCCTCAATCTGTGCCTTACTTCACTGAAAACCCTTCCTGTTCAAATTCTTGTTTCCTGGTATAGGTGGTTCTTCTATCAAACGACAGATGGGAGAGGAGATTTTGTCAAGTTGAAGATATCTGGTCTGACGCAGAGCTGACTGAAATGGTTTACTACCAGTTCCTTTTCTTACTAAAATATGTCTTCCCAGCAGAAAAATGTTTTCAGTATATTTTCGCTTTTGTTTCCATGCACTGTTTTTCTAAAGTCCATTGAACCTTTTTCCTGCCTCTTATCCCATAGAACTTTTCCCAATTACAAACACATTGTTATCTTTTTCAGTGAAGAATTTGTGTGGAAAAACTAAAGTGCTAATTTTCAGAAATTTTATTTCACTTTAAATTTATCTTTAAGAAATAGAATATAGAGATCTTTCTTTCTCTCCATGAGGTTGAGCTACAGCGAGCAAGATGTGTGGCTCCTCTGCTAAGAGAGAAAAGCTGGACCTGACAGTTCCCAGGCAGCCACCGACATTAAGAGCAGAAAAAAAGTGGAACTGCTTTTCATTGTGGTGGTTATCTTAATATTATTTGCACCTGGACAAGGACTACTAGGGATTAAAGAATGGGCACAAAAGCAACTGGAAGGAGTCCCCTGAAGCCTCAGTTAGATACTCCGGAATGGTGCTGTCATCTTTTTTTTAATTTCTTGATAATAAATTCAGGGACTGGCTAAGACTGCTACTCAGGAAAAAGGAAATTTGAAATGTCATAACAAGACTATGCTTTCGTTTCCTTGTTGTTGGTTGACGTACAAAATTCAGGCAACTCATTCCCAGCTAGCTGCAGGAAAACACTCTTCACTACAAAGAAGGAAGGGTTGTATCTCTTTTGAAATTTTTTTGTAAAATAATCAAGATGAAATTCTGTGTCCTGTTCAACCTCTTACCACACTGACAAATACTTTTAATGATAATTGTTCCATTTGAATAGTAGCCTCCTAATAGAATATGGATTGCAAATACAGTAAATTTCATAGCAAAGGCCAATTTTCCAAAGATAGGCCTAGAGTTATGTGCTGCCACTTAAGCTGTATTGGCAAATTGTCAGAATTTTCTGGCATTTGCAGGTTTTGTGCAGTATTCCTAAACCAAATAAATATAATCCTCATGTTTTTCCATTTCCCTTTAAAGAATACTTACAGAAAGGTCAATTTTTTTTCTATTACTAGTTATAGCTGAGCTCAAATAGAATATAACTATTAAATTTACTTTTCACTTGGAAAAAAAATCACGAAAAGCAAAGGTCAAGCAGCCATCAATCATAAATCAATTTCATTAAAAGTGCACAAGATGTCAGGGACCCAAGAAGTCCCCAAATACTTTATTTTTCAGTTCGCGTGGCCCTTGATCCTTTCTGTTATACAAGTGTAGGAACCCGTTATGATGTATCATGATGAAGTATTCTGCATTTTGAAACATGGGTCCTGCTGCATATAAGTTGCACTACACCACCTACAAGACACATACTTGAAAAAACAGTATTTGTTGGTGAAGAACCCTCGCAGTGAAAATGGTTAATGTTCCAGGGACATCTTTTCTTCTAAGAGCAGGAATTCCTTCCTTGGGGACTTACTGCTTAGATCAAGATACCTGGTTCTCGCCAAACAGTGATGAATATGTAGATGAAGGAAAATCAGTAATGAGGTAAATAACTCCTAAGTTCAATTTCAGCCTGTTCACATCCTTGTGGCTAATTTAAAAGCTGAATATGTAAAATGATGATCATCAAAATTCTGGATCACTTAAAGGGCCCGTTTCATTAGATTATGCATTTAATTAATGCAGAAATACAAAGAAAGGAAGATGAAAAGGCATTATGGTCTTCAAGAATAAAATGCACTTTAATATTGACAGTTGTTTAATCAGCAAGAGATTAAATGGAATATACAAAAAAATCTGATGGAATGCAAACCCAAACTTTACAACGAGGAGGTGGGGCTGATTTAGCATTTTCCCCTGATTTAGTTTACAAATAGCTTCAGAACACCTCAACTGAATTTCAGCTCCTTTATTCAACATGGCATCACCTATTACAGAAGATAATACCACAGCTGACTAAAACAGTCTGTATAAATTGTAGTTCAATCATGTAGAAAGAAATAGTTTATGGTAAGTTACAGGGGAAAAAACCAACCTGACTGCGAAGCTCAAGATTAGTACTGTCTCAGAGGAAACAAACTGAGAATGATGTAAGAAGAGAAGGGTTAGAATAAATCTGATAAAGATGATAAAAATCTCATTATTCACATGACTGAGAAGGCAAATGAACTATAGATGAAGATCATTATACTAATTTCAAATCAAACAAAAACTCATAATTCTGAAGATTTTAAATCCAACTCCTAGTGGCTAAACCGCTCCAAACTAATAGCTTATGATTGGATCTGATAAATGCTGATCCCGAAAATGGTGAGATTTTTCAGCTCTTCAGAATTTATTATGCTAAGTAATCTCTCATTAAGTTTAGATCATGGATTGTAATGGAAATAAGAGCACATTTGCCTTTGAAGGAAATACTGATATGTGTAACTTAATTATTCTTCCTACCACCGTATCGCTGAAAGCCCCAGACCCAGGTCAGCCTCAAGGTATTGTGGACCCTGCAGAAGCAGAAAATAAAAACGACTGTTCTTCTTCCACAAAGTTAATAGTTTAAGATAAGGGACAACCGACAGATACGGGCAGACGGGAGGAACAATGGAACAACATGGCAACATCACATATCGTAACAGGCAATCAGGAGTCCCAGGCTATCAGTATCCCATCACATACTTCGTCAGCACTTGAATCTGAAGACCTGATACGGAGAGAAGGGGGCAGTCTCAAACCTCTTCTACCAAGCATGAGGAAAGTATGAAGGGAACAAGGCAGGTTTTTTGAAAAATCTAACAAGATGATGATGATGGAGGCTGGTGTTGACACTTCTGCTTCAAAGAAATGGCACGAGGAGACAGAGAAAAGCTCATGTGTGAGTTCAAAACCCACGAGGTGTAGCTCTGGCACAATGTCAACAAGAAGATGCAATGAGGACAACACAAGGTGGCAGGACAGAAAATCATCTGCAGCATCATTCTGAATAGATAGGAGCAGGAGCAGGCCGTGACTGCATTTGCCAAGGCCAGCTGAAAGGACATTGCAGTAGTCAAGGCACAAGATAACAAGCTGAGACAAGAATTTTAGGTCTGTGGACCAGCAGAAAACATGGATTAAAAGGGAACTCAGGAGGAGTTCAGTAAGGCTTAGACATAGCCAGAGGCAAACTGAGCTCCAGAGTCCAAAATGATGTTAGATAACAAGCAGGTTGCTACAGTAACTACGAAAGCAGTCGCGGGCATGTCTTAGAGTGAAGCAGAAGGAGATCAAGGTTTCTTTTCGGCTATATTGATATTGATGAGAAGACGTCAGAGAAAAATGTCAAGATTTTATACCAGACAGAGGGAGGCATGTCTTGGACAGGGAAGGCAGAAAGCAATCTGACTGTGTTCACAGCACGAAGTCCTAAAGAGAAGCTGACAGCATAAGGCTGCTGCTTGTGAGGTATAAACCTTCAACTCTCGCCCAAAGAAATGAAGAAAAGAAAGAAGGACAGGCATATGTTTTAGTCTGAATGATCTGTGTTCAGCTTCCACCACATGACACAGCCAAAAAAACCCATAAAAAGCAGCACATAAAGCTTCTTTGAGAATGCTGCCATTAAATTAAAGTTTAACAGTAAAAAAATCAGTAAAAAATGCAAGACTTTTCCTAGAATATGGTTTCCCATACAGTTTTATTTCTGTTATTTGAAAGTTCTCATGCTACATTTTTTCTGGTATTGTTTGTTTTCCCAGTTTCTTCATTTAAGCTATTTCTTCCTTCTCTTTGAGTGAAAATTAAAAAAAAAATATTTTCTCATCTTCAAAAGTGCTTCTCCTTAGTTATACTGGTTTTCAGCATCAAAATGGGGTTCAGACACAGGCACGCTGGAACACAGATCCCAGCTGCCACGAAACCCACGTTTCAGTCGCCAGACCTTGGCCCTGTCTATTGGTCAAATGCTCTCCGCAGATGTGAAGAGCTCATCAAGCAAATAACTGTCACTACGAAATTCTGCGAGCCCTCCTGGCTGAAAAGTCCCTCCACTACAAATTGGGCTTACGCTTGGAATAGTTCTTTGGCGCTTACACTTAGAGCCTTAAAACAAAAAGAAAGGCATACTTCAGAGAGAAGTCTGCTCTCGGAAAGGGAGGCATGCCAAAGACCTCGTGCAAGCCACCAGGGACTTTGCTATTGCTATTGATTGGACAAGGAAGGTTCACAGCAGCATACAGCTCCAAGACAAATAGCAGGATAAATAAATAATGTCACTGTCATTCTGTTGGCATGATAGGAAGTCCCTTCCCAGTAAATCTGTAAATGCCCATTCACAAACCCAAATGGAACTTCAGGTAAATGCAACTGCCCTGAAGTTACTGCATCAAAGAATCAGCGGGGAAAGCTTATTATGATGTAACAGACCAATTGGTCTACTCAGCTTCCCTACAAAGGCCACAAATACAAGACCCAGCAAGAATCAGAGTAACAGACAACTAAAAATCTTAGCAGTTTGCTCAGTTTAATTTCTAGCTCTGAAAGAGCTTTAGAAAAAATACTCTACGCTGTAATAGTTCCTGTTGTTGGAAAATATATGCTGAAATTCAAGGATTTGATTACCTTCATTTTACATAATTTAAAGTGAAATCACAGCGTAATACAATTAAACTTACACATGCTTTCAAGGCTACAACAGCCTTGTCTTTGGTGACAGCTATTTTCCTGGCCAGCACCCTGCACTGGAAGTGCACTACTATCAGCTCCATTAAGTTGAACTTTGGGGCTCTATATTGTAGAGTTTTGTGAAGTATTGGCAGAACAGAAGATTACAATGATTCATAGACTGCAAGGTCTTAAACACATAAAAACATTAAGGTTAAGAAAGTAAAGGCCAGGAATCAGTCTCAATGCCAAAGTGGAGCAAACGTGTCATAGTCCATGGGTGATTCACATCACTTCAAGGGCAGCGCAGTCCCTGATAAGCCATGTATGTCTTCCAGATGGGCCCTAAGGTGCCATGTAATTTAACTTTGTAGAGACAAATGTTGGCTTGATATAAAGATATACAGAGAAGACTGTAGCTTTTGAATCCTTAGGGCCACTGTTGAGTACTGATGAAAAGGGATTTTTAAGACCTACTTTTTCCATTAGGGGTAAAGTCTGTGTAGTGAACACTGTATATAGCCTTTTTGTGCTTCTTACTGCCCTGCTCTTCCCATTAGCTCTTCTTCATGAGGCTGAACTGAAATCAACCAACATATTTTATATCTCGATCTTTATTTTCTTCACATTTCAGTTTTTCCTTAGGCCTAAAGCATCTATAGCGGAACTAGGTTTATTCTTCTATTCACAAGTACTTAATTCATCTAAACCACGTATTAGAATGCAAACATATACAGAAGTAAAACCTTCAGGCTTATGGAGCGAATGCCACAACACCCTGCAAACCCAGGGCAACCCCACCACTGCAGCCATGCCTACCACTGCCAGCTGTCTTTGGGAACTCCAGCAGCCAGAGCGTCATCTCCGATTCTCAGCTGCTGGCGCAGGCTAACAGCCCCTGCACTTTTTATCTTTTCACTATGGCACTCTGCAATTATTTATGTGAGAGCTAAAAAAGCACAGCATCCCTAAAGGCGTATCTTAACCGCAGAAAAATGGGAAAGGACATTTTATGAGTTCTGCTTGATGTATAAAGGAAATGACAATTCCACTAAAAACAACAACAGTTTTGAAAACAACATCGCCAGTGTCTTTAAAGCTGCACCTCTCAAGACAACAATAAACTTCCCTGAGAAATCACAAGAAACCAGGTTCTCACTCCAGGTTATGCTGAAGAAAGGGTGTATAAAGCACTGCACAGAATGTGTATGCGCTGAGCGAACTGTCAGGTATGCCCACCAGCACAGCATGTAAAGGCAGCTGCTCCATCTGCGCAAGATCTCTTCCCTCTATCAAGTTTCCACTTCAGCTGAAATGTCAGAAATTGGTGTCTAGGGAGAAAAAAGCAGAATGCGCACCAAAGATGAAAGGCACCTAAGCATAAGCACATCAAGATGCCACTGTAGAGTTTAAAAAAAAGGAAAGGATCGGCTGATTTACATTAGCAAAAAAGGTATGTTTGCAAAGCCAGCGTGCTTTAATATTTAAAGATGTATCACACATCAATAGCCTGTGATTATCTCCCTCTGAATTACTGCATCCTATCATGGCTGCAGTAAGGGAGAAAAAATGTTCTTGATTTCTCAGTATTAGAAAGGGGAAGTACAGCATTAATTTGCATGTTGCCTTTCCATCTATGTGCAGTTTTGTGCAGTGTTTAAAATTGCGTTGTTTAGGGACTATCTTCACAGTTTTGAAATCAAATTTAGCAGAACGCTTAAACGTATTTATGTTAAATGGAAAAATAGGAAAGCGGTGGCATAGAATGTCTACCACCCTGAACTCCAAACACTGGAAATCTGTATTCAACAGAGTGTAAAAACCATATAAAAACAGTCAGTTGCTGTTATTTGCCACGGTTCCCTCAAGAGAGGTAAAATGATTTATTCTTGTTGATGATTAGGTTTTTAGCTGTGAGCTTTTTCCTTGTTCAGTGTTCCAGATATATATTTCTCCTCTCGTTAAAAGCATTTCTGTATTTCCAAAAGTTGTTGAGTGTTCATAAATGGGGGTGATGGGGGAGGGGGGAAGACCAGTATAATAAAAGGTTGTTTAGTTACAAATTTCTAGTATTTGGGATTGAAAATGGTCTTGAAAGGGGCAAAGCCCTTCATTTCAATGGGCTCTATCACAGTCCTTCATCATTGTTAATGCCATATGACAACACCATTCCGAATTGCTGTTTTAAAGACTCTCCTCTAAGCATTTTTCCCATTATTTTTCAGAGTGAAAACAACCTTTGTCCAGTGTGTTGTCTGCTGTGAATTTTACCTTAATGTGCTGGAGTTAAATCCAGAGCTGCTGGCCACAGATACGTCAGGAAGACGGAAAGACCAGATCCCCCAGAGATTTCCTCCCGCGTGCCCACAGTTCCCCTGCCTGCTCCGCAGTGCACGACAAAGAAAGATGATGGGAAAGTATCTGGGCTTTAGTGCAACTACTCTAAAACCTTTAGCATTGATTTGAATGAGAATTCACAGCAAACAAGAGCCCTCTGAATAGGTCTAGCGTGAGTCAAGGCTGGCACCACATTCTCATCTCTCCTTCATCTCTGAAGTAGCAATTAGTCTCTTCCACGTTACGGCTGAGATCAGCTTCTCTGGTCTCTTTGCCAGTAGTGGTTCTTAGTATTTCCTAAGGGCACCTACAGTTTCTCACGGCAGTTGTATTCCATCTGGTAGCTCCATGTTTGAGTTGGTATGGCCGCTATGCAAAGGTCAGTTATTTTCAGCTCTTCTTTCTGATTTATTTGAAAAGGCAGCCTGATAACCGATGAGCTCTTTAGGTTCTTTGCAGCTGATGTTCTTCCACAGTCCGGTACTTTTATAAGAACTTGTTTACAATGCAGCTGGTTTCCTTGCTAAGGCTCTGGTAGATTTTTAGCCCCTGAAATCCTGTGCTAACTTTGAAATAAAAAAAAAAATCTGTTTTTTATTTATATTTATTTAAACATTCTGTTTCTTTCTGGTGCTGTATGGCTTTGCTACCCTTACACTGCCTGTTACCAATACTGCAGCTGGTCACTCCATTTGAGCTCTCCATTGGTTCACGCAACACTACTTGTGGACGAATTCTCCTATTTTCTTGATCCTTTTTCTTGGAAAATCACTGCTCAACTGCTCGTTTTTGAGAATATTTGTTCTAGCATCAGTGATTTCTGTCCTTGCCCAGCCAGCTACTTTTCTTAGCTTAGCCTCATACTTTTTGGACATGATTTTAGTAGTAATGTCTGCATTATCCAATCAATAATAATGCCACAGCACACAAGGTTTGCTACTGTTCACCTTGAGCTGATTCGTTTCTCAGTTGTTCAACTTAGAGAATGTTTTGCACCCCTGTCTACAGCCATGAAGATCTGACTCTGTAGGGCTGCAAGTTGTTCTGGAAGATGCTCTCATAGTCCGTCAACGCCTTTTGAAAACCAAGAAATAAGAGCAGCCTATTCCTTTACTCACTGCTCTACAATTGCTAGGATGCATATCTCCTCCATCCAAAGTGCTGAGAGCCTCAGTTGAGCCTGTTCCTTGTTTTGCATCCAGTGTCCCTTTACCTCTCTTACGCTGCAGAAGCCTCGGCACCTCCCCAGCTGCAGTATGCAGCAAGATCACCCTGTCAGGGCAGTCTAATAAAACTCCAGCATTTCCACTATTGAGGAAAAATCTCTTTTTCCCAGGCTTCACTGCACAACTCCCTCAGTGTCATTCAACTCGTGCTGTCAGGTGCCATCAGCTTTTCTGATGGGATTTCATCCATTTCCATCTCCCCGGAGTTCTTCAGCCTCTTGCAGCTTGTGTTAATGCCAGGCTCAGTTTTTCCAGCTTTCACTACTCTTGGCATGAGGGTTGTCTAGAGTAGTTAAAGATTTCTTTGAAGTGATCTGCACATCTGCTTTCCCTTCTGTATTAGCTGTGAATATTTTTTTCCTTTTTTTCTTTCTTTGGCACATTTCCTCCATTTAGTCTCTTGCTGAAATGTTTTGTCTTTTCCTATTATAGCAGCAGCATCTACTTTCTCTCTTACATTTTTCATCTTTTTCTGTCTTTCCCTACAATGCTTTTCACTAGTGGTTTTAGCTTCTGCTACTCCTTCTGCGCGTTCTTCCAATTTTTTTTTATTCTTACCATTTTGGAGTTCTCCCTTCTCTCGGCAAAGGGCCACATTTTCTGCCTGTAATTTTCTCCAGTTATGACTCCTGCAGTTTAATAACATTGCTGCTGAGCTGATCTCAGGACTGCTGAGTCACTTTCACCTGTGTTTCACAAAGCCTCAAATGAATTCCTCAGCATCAATCTGAGCTTTCTCACAGTATCTTTCTGCAGTGCCATTTTGTACTGTTTGCCAATGCTGCCTACTGCTTGAAGTCACTAATTTGCAGTTTCATTTACACGTTGGCAATGACAAAATTTTGGTCAGTGGTACCAGTGATGTACCAGTGGTACTGTGCCTTGGACAAATGAGTTGAATTTTGTTTTGCCACCTACCAAATGTGCAAGTCTACATGAGTAACTACAATGCTTTCAAGAAGAGGCATGCAATCTAATTTGATGACTCTTTGCCAAGAGAACAAAAGAACGGCTTTCTGATTCAGACTCTAGTGCCCTACTTCAGGTCACAGCCTGTACTGCTTTACTAAAGAAGGAGAACAGCAGAGAGTGATCCTTCCTGGTCTATCCTCCTGGTTTCCAACAATAAAAATTATGGACTTCCTGCACCAGATGTTTCACCAAAACCACTCTGTTTAAACAGACAATAATGGAAGTAACCTTCATGATTCCTTCTAAAGTCTACTTGAATTGATTTATACTTTGGGAACCAAGATATTCTTTGCCAATGAGTGACACAAAGCAACTAAAAGCTGTGTTTAACACCTACTTGATTTTTTTTAACCACTTCCAAGATCCCTTCAACACCCTCTAGTGATACCTTAAGAGGAACCATGAATATTTGTTCACATGTCAACATCTCCCTGTCTTACATGATTTTATACCATATTTCCTGCACTGCCTTTTCCTCTGTTATCTCTTGGTTACCTACAAGACAGGTTACCTACAAGCTCACCCTTGAGATCATAATTTTTAAGAGCTTTTGGTGTCAGACCTTGGAAAAAGTAGTCTCATATCCACATGCTCATAATCCACCTTCACAGAGCTATAAATACATTTGTAGGGCATCACATTCTCACAAAAGCCCACTTCCCACACTTATCCATGGACCCTGCAGTTCTATTTTTTTTATTATCATTTCTGTGAATTTGCAAGCGTGTAAGTTGGACCTACTGATCTTTAGTTCTTCTCACCATTACAGGAAGTCTTTATAAACACAGATGGCACATTTCCTCTCTTCCACTCCTCCTCTACTGCTATTAATGTAAGCAGCAGCTTACTCCACAATAAATAATTCAGCAAGTTTGTAGAGGAGTTCTTTCAGAAGTCTGAGGAGAACTCTTTAGAGGAACGTTTAGAAGTTCTAAAATAAGAGACTTAAAACTTCAGAGACTTCTAAAGGTTCCTCTAAAAAGAAGCCTGGCTTTTAGAAGCCAGTAATCCGGCTTCCTATAGGCTTTGCCTATTTGTTACCATTCATTTTGCCAAGATCTTTCACTCGCGGAACCACTTTGCTTGATATTTACCAGGTTTCCCTGCAGACTAATTCAGTAATAAAGACCACTTCAAAATGAAAGTCGGATCATTAAATCCTGTCAGTAACACTATGGCAGTAATTATTGAAAACACCTCTGTTCTCATTGCCATGTTCTTTGGGAGTGGAGCAGTAGATCTTTTACCAATGGTTGATTTTTCAGAAACTGGCTTGGATCTAGCATATATTCCACACTGTTGATGAAACTAAGCCAATGAGCGACTCTTCCACAGCAGTTTCCATTATAAGTACTGTTTGGTCATAATTTGTGTAAACGCTATGATCTGAATAGCTATTTCTTCTCTTGTCTAAAATACTTCTGGTCTGCATCTGCTGTTACTGCTATGTTGATTTTTTTTGAAACCAAGGTTGACACCTCCATCATGATCTAAAGGGTTCTTATGGACCTTTATCATTCCTTGTCTGAATTATTATACAAACAATATCACAGTCAAGGTGCCAGGCGTGTTTCTTCCCAAGGTACTTTCTGTTGGCAGACCTTAACTTTTCAGGACTTTAGCTTGTTTGAAGTTAATACGTACCAGGAGCACTCATAAAGTACAAGCATTAAGTAGTGTTTAGCATAGTCACTTTCACTAGGGTGGTAACCTGATTCCACTCACCTTCCCATTTTCCTGAGGTCATTTTACTGACCAACAACCGTACCAAACTGCCACATATCCACTTTCCATTCTTTCCAGCACTGGGGCCTTAATTTAGCATTTTTTATTCTTAACCCCCATCCTTCGCTCTTTAAAAGACTTTTAAGATTGTTTCTTGATATGGTAGCAGGACACAGTTCTTTCTGTTAAAATGCTGTATTAAAAATTACTTTTTGTAACTATTTGAGTATTGTAGTGCCACAGGTGAGAAAGAATAAAAAAAAATGCTCTTCTCTGACACCCACCCAGCACATTGGAAATGAGCAGTTTAACACAGTAACTTTAATCGCAGACAGACATACTAACCTAATAAAGGTTTGTTTCACTAATAGTTGGAAATTCTCAAAATGCAAATAGTTTGAATACATTTCAATATCTGTTCTTTCATTTTCATGACTTTTGCCCCTTGGCGGAGAGTACACAGTTACTAGTTTTCTTCTTTTGCTCCAAATTTCTGTCATTATCCAATGTAACCAGCAGTTTTCTTATGTAAATACTCATTGTTCTCAGTATGTTTGCCCTTCACAGCTTCTCATTTCATGGTAATCACACAAGATCTTTTTCTTTTTAAAATCATGCTGTACCAACAAGATAAAGAACATAAAAAGAATCCAAGTAAAAACTCAGCTGAATGACATGAAAAGCAATGGAACATCTATTTATCGGTTTCTATTCCCTGAAAACACTGATCATACAGGATAGAATTCTTAATCACTGCATTACTTTTTGGTCTCATTTTTCCTCCCCTTTTCCTTGTGAGATATACGTTTAGGGCAAAATCAACTCTATTCTAAGGTAGCAAAATTATAATTGAATCCATCTCTGTCCAACTAAATGAAATGCAATGTCTCAAAGGCATCTCTCTTCTTTCTGGAAAAAAGAATGTTTTGTTTTACGACTGGTTCTCCCTTGTTCAGATGTCACGATGTCTAATGGTAAGAGGTAATCTAGAAAAAAATAAGCTCAAACTTTTTCATAAAGACTGAAAAGTTCTTTAGAAACAAGGAAAGGTGTCTATACGCCTCTTTGGTATTGCTTTGATATTAAATATTCAGATCCCATCTGGTTCTTTACTCATAGCCGACTTTGGAGAAATGACTATTCATCACAAAAGTAAAAATGCACTTTTTGTTACTAGCAGGTTTTGTGAAATATAAGACTTCTGTAATAAGTTTAATAAAGATGATATATCTTTTTTTTACCGTAGTGGATACACATATCAGAACATATGTAAGTGTACAAGTGCAAGAGTGTACACAATTTTACTCATCTCTGATCTCAAACTATGAGAAAATACTGAAATTTCTTATAAAACAATCAATATTTCAGTGTGAAAAAAACATCAAGCCAAACTTGCAATCGCCACATATTAAGTAACCTACCCTGTTCACTTTGTAGGTCTAGAAAGTAAAGTTTTTAGTCACAAGGAATGCTGCTTTCATGATGTTGTCTATGACATTAAAAGCGAGTAACATTACCAGGCGGACTAAAACCTCATAAAACCGGAATGAAGTTCTTCTGCTAAGTTAATGTTAAGCAACTAAACAGATGCCTACAACAGACATTTCATAACGAAAAACTTTATAAATACAATTAAGTCTGTAATTTGAATCATTTTATGCAATGTCATTAAATACAAAGACTCTGTCAGAAACAGAAGAGGAAAAAAAAAAGAATGTTACTGTTCATTCTGTGATTTCCTGCCAGGATATTAAAGTCTTTCAAAATGAGCCACGCATTTGTAACACAGACACTGTAGGATTAGGAAGACTGTAGGATCAAGTGTTCCAAAAACCAAAATGGAAATGCTTATCTAGTTATGGAAAGTGGATGAAGCAATTAATTTCAACAGTGTAGCATACTGTGTGCACACCTACGTCTCCCAAATGTAGGTAGTGAATATGTGCCAGCTTCGATTCTCTTTTTCTTTTTTTTTTTTGTAAATTGGAAGTTTCAGAGAATATTTTGCATTTAGTGAGGCAACGGTGAGATTCCATGAGATACTACATGTGAAAAGGCTTTGAGAGAGGCAAAAGCAGAAAGTTCATTAGGTTAGTACATAAAACATAATTGCAGCCTGCATCAGTAATTTACAGATACTCCTCAATATATTCATACTTTAGAGAAAAAAAAAATCTTTAACCATAGAATCAAGTTTAAACTCTCTAGAAACTAGAATTATTTTGAAAGATTTCTCCTTGATATAATTATTTTCCAGATAGTCTCTCAAATATAACATCATTCCCAGCAGCGGTAAAAGAGAGACTTTCACAATCCCAAGAATATAAATATCTACTTGCCTCCTTAGGTACCTGCGTAATCAGCCTGATTTCCCACGACTACTTCAAACATAATAGGTTTCCTTGATTTTTGCTGATCATCTATAAATGTAAGCAGATTTCACTGGGAGACATAAATAAATTGCTCGGTGTTTTTTTCAATAACTGCATCAACAATTTAAGTACCTCCACGCCTAAAGCAAAGCATTCCTGTTTGGAAATCCCATCCTTTCCTTGAGTTCTCCTCCTTACCTGAGAAATTGACTGTCAAAATGAGAAGCTATACACTTAACATAAATGAGTCTCTACCATACAATGAGCAGGATTATCAAAGTAAAACATGTCTGCTTACCTTTGCCTTGCGAAAATGGTAGACTACCAGCATGCTTATGAAGTCCAGCAGCATACAGAGCGTTTGGAATGAGATGATAGCCAGCCGTAAATACTTGTCCTCCTGTGCATAGCAGGGAGTATCATCTGTACAGTAAGAACATCCTTCCCTGCAGGGCAGGCAGGTGTAGACTTCCTCCGACAATTCACCACCAGAAAAGCGATTTTCTGCATCCTTTCCTGAAAGTATCAGAAGGGTAAAGGGAGACACCTTTAGTTGTACGGGATGGGCAGTTCATCCATACAGGGGCAAACCAGTCCTCTGCTGACTCCCTTTCCCACCCTGTTGGCCTCTCTCCTGAAGTTACAAAATGGTTTGCTAGGGCGGCTTTTCTCATTTCACCCTCCTTTGTCACATTCAGAAAATGCAGACCAATTTAGACATGAGGGAAAGTGAGCTTATTAAATGCCAAACACTTCCCCATTGTATTTAAAGTGGGCTAAATCTGCATGGGAAATTCTTTGAAGGAGACTTCTGAATGGGGACAAAATTACATCAAAGATTTGGGAACAAGGAAAGGATTTTACACAGACACATGAAGTGCAGACCCATTAACAACTACATGTTCAAAGTACAAGCTCTGATCCTATTTCAGATTGTTCCTCAATTTCATACAGATGCTATCTAGTGAATTCATTAGCTTTGAATTAGATAAAACCCTTCTTAACTAACATTTGTTCGGCATGCTGTTGCATGATTGCACTACTGTGTCCCCAAAGCAAGACCAGTGCACTTACACTAAGTGCACTAATTTTCCATTGTTCACACAAGCACACCAGGAAATCTGGAAAACCTATTGGCAAGTTAACATTTTGTCTATGAAAATCAATGACTCTTGAGCTGACATCTTGTCCATCAAAGTGAACCCACCGACAGAGCACACGGGAGGACTCCTCCTCTTTCTGATCCATGAACACTTGCCCATAACCCCCCGTAAGACTGCTTGCCTTACAGGCAATTAATGAAATAAAAAGCTGAAAGAAAAAGTGGGCAAAAAAGAGTGTTAAATAAGAAAATGTGAAAATGTTTAATACAAGCAAGACAGGCCTAGGAGCTTCCAGAAACAGGAGAATGTGGATGAAGCCAATTTAAGCCAATGGCATCCTGGCTTGGATTAGAAATAGTGTGACTAGCAGAAGATGGGAGATGATTGTCCTCCTGTACTCAACACTGGTGAGGCCACACCTTGAGTATTGTGTCCAGTTCTGGGCACCTCAATATGAGAAAGATATTGAGGTGCTGGAGCAAGTGCAGAGGAGGGCAACGAAGCTGGTGAAGGGCCTGCAGAATAAATCTTATGAGGAGCGATTGAAGGAGCTGCGACTGTTTAGTTTGAGGAAGAGGAGGCTGAGGGGAGACCTCATCACTCTCTGCAACTACTTGAAAGGACATTGTAGAGACGTTGGTTCTGGTCTCTTCTCACAGGTAATTAGCGATAGAACAAGAGGGAATGGCTTTAAGCTGCAACAGGGTAGGCTTAGGCTGGACATTAGGAAAAAATTCTTCACAGAAAGAGTGGTCAGACACTGGAACAGGCTGCCCAGGGAGGTGGTGGAGTCACCATCCCTGGATGTGCTTAAGACTCGTTTAGATGTGGTGTTAGGGGACATGGTGTAGGGGAGAACTTTGTAGAGTGGGGTTGATGGTTGGACTCAATGATCCCAGGGGTCTTTTCCAACCTAAACGATTCTATGAAGCCAAATCAATGGCGTATTAAAACGAGTGATAACTCCTCTCATCTTTCACAAAACTAGAGAATTGCTCCAATATCTTTGATCAAAATTCTCCTCCTCCGTCAGTGAAAGTACTAAATCATGCATTGTTTAGTCTTAATTCAAGAGACAGCCTATTCCAGCAACGTTGCATGTGCATATTGGATTATGAAACTCTCTTCAGACTTTTAGCTTGAAACATTTGAAGCAGAAGGTTATCTACAGGGGTAATTATTCCTTGCTTTCTCAAATCTGTGTACGAATGCACATGAGCACACATCTGCTGACAGGCAAAGCCTGGGAAAGGGACAAAGAGGCTGGATACCCAAGTCTGTTTATCTGTGGTGCCGTTCCAGCAGCCCTGTGCTCCTCATCCTCAGTGTAGGACGCTTTGCTCCTACATCCCGCAGTTAGCAGAGAACAGGCTGGTATTTCTCTTTGGAGCTTTATTCTAAACAAAGATACTGGAAACCTGAATATAGCAGAGTAGTGCTGACTCATGCTGGTAGCCAGATTTTCTTAGATCCAAGCAGACAGCAAGAAGACATCTTGTGGCTTTTTGACCCAGACTGTGGGAGGCAGGAATGGAAATGCTGGAAAATAACCATGCATGGGCATCCCAAGAAGGTGGAGAACTTCTAAAGAAGACTAATCTGAATATATCCGAGGACTGGAACTCCTTTTCAGAGCAAACACCCATGGACGGCAGCCCATTATCATTTTTGCCAGAAACCATCTTCTCCTTATCTAACGTTGTATCTCTGTTTGCTAATTACAGCTAGAACAACGGACCTGCACTGTCCTCTATCAGACACAGAAGTCACAGTCTCCCACTCCCATTTCCATATCCAAACCAAGAGTGCACTACCTACTGTCAGAGTTTTCCACTTCGTTTCCTTAACATTTGCACTCATGTCAACCCGCTTTTCCACCACACAACCTGTTCCTTTATCGTTTCCGTAAAGAGTCGCCCTTCAATTAGCCCATCTCCAAAAAGATTATTTAATCTCTTTAAAACCTCACATTTCTGAGCCACGCACAAGCCATTTATTAATATATTTTTATTGTGGTAACTAAATAAATTATTTTCAGTGTAAAAACTTAACCACTGAAAAAATATAATTTAAAACCTAAAGTTACGAGATTACCTAAGCCATAAATATTATATGAATATGGCTTGATAATTTTGTATGGTCTTAAACTTGATATTCTCACTTTATTTCTGAAATGTTCAACCTTGAAGTTGTTGCAAATACATTATCATCCATTTTACCAAGCATTTTCTTATCTGACCCATGCATGGAAGTTTCTTTATGTGTATGCTTGTCACATACTACAGTGATAACAGCCAATAAACAGTTGCATGTTGCAGTAAATATCCCAAGGACATGACTTCATAACACAACCACGAGTCTTTGCTTAGATGTGTCTGGTGTCATGCTGGCTGCTGTATCCTGCACTGACTGAATATCTGGTGAATATCTTTTGACTTTGAAATGATTCGTCATTATAGCTAATATAGGAAAGACCCAAAAAATCGGATCTACTTGAGATTTACACAATGTGATAAGGAATTATTAACAATCCTCTTTTCTTTTTTTTTTCCCTCGACAAAAAGAAAGCGTGTTGTTCAGACACTCTAAAAGAAGTTGTTGGGAAAGCACCGATCATTATATTTACCACTGACTGGGAGCTTGTTTGTCCGCCCACACCCTTGCCCTGACTATATGTCTCAGGGCCCTGCTTCCTACTTCACAGTTGAACATTTCAGCCCTTTCCATCTGGCCTTGTTCCCCTCACCAAAGTCAATGTAACATCAATTGAACCCACAGACAGTCCAAGCCAGGCATGAAGTTACTGCCTCCTACAGCACTGCTGGAGATTTCACTGTGCCATGCCTTCCACTATTTCAGCAGCTCTTTGGGATTACACATGCCTTCTCCGGTGAAGCAAATCAGGTTTTCCTCCCAAAAAGATGGTAAAAGATTTCGGACACTGGTAAGGTAGATGGACAGGAAGCCAATTCTGCTCTGTGTAAGGCAGCAGCGGTTTTAGCAGTGACACAAATGAGATGGAAGCAAACACTGAAAGACTGACTGTGCTGCAGAAGTTCAAACTGAGGACAAGGAAGGTGTAAAAAAGTACTGTCCTCAAGGAAAAAAAGAAAAGAAAAAAAAATGGAATGCATTAACAACAACAAAAAAAGGGATAAAATGGAAGGAGAAAAGAACAAAGAATTCCTGGATAGTAGGAATAGGGACACAAACTAATATGAAGTATAATAAGGAAAATGCTTGAGTACCGGAAAAATAAAACAAAAAGCTTAAATGCTTCAGCTATGCCCCTTCTACTATATTTTTTCCTAGCTCTCCCCCCTTTTATCCCAGTCTTATTTTTCTGTCTGATCGGCCCATCTGTTTTTGAAATGGTCTCCTGAGGGTAATTCTTCTTAAGCTTTGGTTCTTCTAAACACACTCTGCTATGCAAGGAGTGCCTCAGCAGCTGCGACATTGCCACCTGAGATCTTCCCACAAGGTAAGAATGGCACCACAGACTGCCAAGTGCCAGGGCAGGCGTTGCTACCATCCCCCAAAAAATCATCCCAGACAAAACACAGAGAGCACGGCATGTGCTGAGCAGAACTAAAGACTGATTCTGCTTCTGTTCTATGACAGCATAAATTATGAACACCACCAGCAGCATCAGCGATGCTGCAGTAACTCAATGTGTGTGAATGTAACTGGACCTGCTGGCATCAAAACCTGGTGATCAGCCATGGCCATAATCCTCACCCCAGAAAGCGATCACTGAAGTCAGTGACAAACTTCATACAAGAAAAGATCTGCACGTGCGACTTCTGCTGAAGAACCAAAGCCAATGGGCAGGTGTAAAAATGGGAATTCCCATTAGAGACAGTAAAGTCCCAAATCCAGACAAAAGAGCCACCTCTGGTGCAAGCACCTTTTTGCACAGGGCAGGTTCCACATCCGAACGGCAAGAGCTGAGCAGAATCTCTGCAATATATGGATGATGCATTGCCAAAGAATGAACTTTTAGGTTGAACAAAGCACCGCTGTTCTACTAAGGATCTTCCAATGCAAACCTGACTACCCCGTGAGGCAGAGAACATAACTGCTTTGGAGAAGGGTGTTACTAAAATGTTAAAATGTATGTAGTCAGCAGTTAGTTTATTCTACCTATACTTATAGTGCTACCTAAAAGTGAGCCATTAGGAGAAAGTGCATAATCACGTACCCAAGCACTTACAGGTTAATGCAACTTGGATACACGAAATACATCTTTTCTAAAATCAATTTCTGTCCTCAAAAGAGACCCTGGAATATGGCAATAATTCTGTGCCCCACTAGTACCCAGGGTCCTCATTAACTAACGCAGAAAAAACAGAAAGGTTTTACTTATTCTGGCACTGTCAGTTCTGAAGAACAAACAGCCTTGGGAAGGAAACGGTCTCCTACCTGCCTTCCTATTCAGTAAGAGAACAGCCTAAATTTCAGCTGTGCCCTTGTCCCGCATGCACTTTGTAATAAATAGAATCATGTTTGTTAATCAAACAGGCTTTCTTAAAGGCTGGTGAAAACTTACACTGTTTCAACTCTTCACATACTTGAATCGCAGGCATCCAGCGTGTTATCTGGTGCACTTTGACACCTCAAGGCCTAAATCACAGGCATCTGGTGTGTTTTAACACTTCAAAGGGAAGAGCTAAGTTGTGAGATAAGCTGAAAAGAGTCTCCCCAAGGACACTGATAAAGATGAGGAGCCTTCAGCCTCACGACCATCAGGAGGCGGGACAAGACCGACCCCCTAGCAACACGTCGCTCAGACTCGGAATATACCAGGATTGACACATATACGGGAACCAGAAGAGTATATAATCAACTACTTTCGGGAAGTGGGTGTGTGCCGTTGGCGGAGCAAAGACTCCCCGGCCGCCCAGCGCTGTTTTGCTTGTTGCCGCTTGCTTAATAAACTAATTTGATTAATTGGACTGGTTCCTGTCAATTATTGGGCCTCAATCTATAACACACTTCAGGAACCTGCAACATGCGCGACCTCCCTGGGAGCAGCAACACCCAGCTGCTTGAAGTCAGAAAAGCAACTGATTTCCACCATCTTTCCTGCAGAAAGAAACCACTGTTTATGGAACACCGCATCTTGGTGTTCAGGGCCCCAGCTGAGTTTGCAGAGGAGGCTGGTAAGCAGCCTTCTAAGCCTTCCCACCAGCAAACCATGTAGAGCGTCCAACATGCCCGCGAAGCCGTTTTATCCAGCTATCTTTCAGGCTCAACCCAAAACATCTGGAACTAAAGCAGAACCTCACCCCCACTTAAAACTCTGACACTTCAGGCACAATGTGCAACTGTAGTTAACCGTATTTTGCTGCAGTGCAGATTCCCAGTATCATTGAGAAACGCTTCCATTTCAAGACACGACACACTCAATCCACTTTTTCAATCCACAGAAGTAAGAAACTGGTCATTTTTTCTATCTATCTATCTGCTTACTTACAGCTCAACTTGAGACCTGCAAATCTTTCCTGCCCCTATATCTTCTTCCACTAGGAATACGTTCTAAACGATTAACATTTCTACTCAGTTTCATCTCTGTCATCATCAGACTTCACCAACCTATCTCCACAAAGAGACCTTCAGGTCCGACAGTTTCTGTCAAAACTGCGTGCTGGATTCATGTCTAGAATCCTGTATTAGCATCATTTTGAACCTCCAGATACATACTACAGCCATTTCAACCATGTCATCTTTTCCTTTTTTCATTTTACAGAACGCAGCTGGTGACAGGGCTAAATTCCCTTGAACCACTGTTTTTAATCCCGTTACTTCACAGTCATTTCCAGTTTCACACTAGCCATCTCAGTGTTCACTTTTTGAGATTACCTACAGAGCTTGGCAGACTGAGCTGCATTTGGACAAATTAAAGCAGTTCTTTATTACTGACTGTTCCAAAACTCATGTTTATGTTAGCTCATGGTAACATATGCTCAAATCAAAGTGACCCCAGATCACGTAATTACACACTCTAAAATACCAGCATACGCAAACACTTTCATGAGACAAATTTCACTCAATATTAGCTATTTAGAAGGTAAATATCCAATCTAAGGTAGTTATATAGGCTCTGCCTTCTACAGTAAATGGATAAAAAAGGTTATTTGCCTGAAGAGTTACTTTTCCCATCTAAAGACAAATTCTGCCTTTCTAAAGCAGCAGAATTACCCTCCAGGGGAGCCACGCTCTCAATGCTGACTGCAGTTGAAACCTAGGTGACTATACATACCAAGCATATACATTTTAGACGGCTGATATGAAATAAATGAATCTCATCCCTAATGATGAATGCTGTTACAATCTCTAGCCACGTTATTTTTATGTGGTCTGTGGCATTTGGTATGACAAAAATCCAAGAATGATTATTATTTATACGCTCCAATCCAAGAATGATTATTATTTATATGCTCATCCAAGGAGTTAAATCCCAACTCCACTTTAATTCACTGCACTGCAGGAGCAACCAAACATCATCCTTATGCTTATCAGAAGATTCACACAGCCCGGAGAAAAAGCACTATCACAAGGCTGCCTTCTGCGACACTCCACAATAAGAAAAGAGAAGGGAAACAAACGCTCACCAGGTAAACTGTTGAATAAACACACTGTGCTATTTGTGCTATATATACGTGTTCAGGAGATATGATGTATATACCTCTTGCATATACATACATATATCCATATATATACGAGATATAACATACATATATATATACACACACACACAAGAGATATTGAGTTAGGGGTAAAATATCTTCGCCAATCTATATGCAAACCAGATCAAATCAATAAAAAACAGGCCAACCTGTGACACAGGTCAAAGAATTTAATATCTGGAACTCAGGGCTGCAAACGAATAGGGAATTCTAAAATTTTCCTAATATTAAAAGTTACTCACCTTTCATCTATAATCCCTGTCACTTTTGTTCATAAGCAAGCAGAGCTCAAGAGTAACTAACACAGGAAGAAACTCGGAAGGTTTATTTGTAGCTTTGCAGCACGGCGGCATGCTTTTAGCAGTATCATGTCATACAACCCTGCACATGATTTACCAGTACAGAACACCTAAATCTGTGAGTTTCACAGAGATGCATGTTAAGTGTTGAATACTACTAGAGGAATTTCTATAGTGGAACAGGAACGGCTACGTTCACACAAGGCAGGAGACAATACACGCAGTCCTGGACCAAACCTGGTGAAAGCTACTCATCGCCATTCCCTGGGCATCTCATAGAAACAGCTCCCGCAGCAGAGAGCTGACGACATGAACCTTTGGCTACAGGATGGTGCAAAGAAGCTGGGGATGGCATTCACTCGAAAGCAGGAGGCAGAGAAGGACACCCTGTTACACCTTCAAGCAACAGCTTTACACTTGTGACTGCAGCGTGAGCTCTACTAGTATAACTGCAACAATTTCGGCACAAAATCTGTGCAGAGATTACGCTTTGGTCATATGATGAAAATAACCGACATCAACTTTAGGCATGCAGTTCATATTTTTTCCCTGCTGAGTATCAACCGAGTTGATTCCCTTACTGTGGGCAACTCGGTCTAAGAACCATACAACGTGTGTCCTGGGCAAGCGTCATCCGTATCATACACCCAACCAGACTCTCAGGCCTGACCCATCTCTAATACCTCATCAGCAAGTGTTAAGAGTTTGGATCCTCCTTTGGATTCTCCTTTGCAAATGAAGGAAAATGAAAACAATTAAATCCCGCAGAAAGCCAGAGGCTAGGGCATTCTAGTTTGCCCTGACCAAAGAGAAAATTACTAGATTAATTTCCTCAACACTTGTGCTTGAGCACAGATGCCAGAAATCTCTGTCTCTCATAGCAAGACTTCTTTTCATGTTTTTTAAATTTATTTACAAATCAAATATTCTTCAAGCGGGTATGTTTTACAGGATCCTCGGGAGTATCGTGAATGACAAACCAAAGGGCTGGAACCCCTTCAGTGATTATATAATCGGAGAGATGCAAACCGCGGGGATTTTACTGTATAACCCTGACAAGGATAAAAAGGAGCCCTGCATTATTAATGCTAGTTATGTTTTCATTTTTCTTTTTTTTTTTAAACTCAAGCAAAGGCACTTACTCTGAAAGCTGTTCATTGAGAAGATGTTGGGATGATAGAATCCAGGCTTGCAAATACATTTGTAGGCTCCGAGCACAAATCCAAGGCCTTTAATCGGCATGCACTGTGAGAAAGGAAAAAAGAAAAGTCATGCAGATGATCATACAACTATATACTCAGATGTACATTCAAGCATAAAAACATTACAAGATACTGTGAGCAGACTTCTGAGAATAAACAGGCACCCCTTCCAGTCTGACAGTATTTTCTCAGCGACTTTTCCCATCGTCATATATCGCTCCAATTTTTTTTTTCCTTGTTGTTCATCACCAGCAAACAGCAAAGACAGTTATAATCAAGACTGTCCCACTGATAAACTGACCGAGAGCCAAATTTGACTCTCATACTTTGGCTCTAGGTGGGACATCAGACGGCTGTGTTTTATCCTGGAGAGTTTCCAGCCCTTTTCCCCAGCAGAGCAGGCGGGGTTCTGACAGCTGGAGCTCACGCTACGTAAGGGAGAATGTGGACACCTGCAGCCAAGCCACCAACCTTCCGTGGGCAGCACGTGCTGGTGCTGGTGCCCCTGCTCCACCGGCAGCCTTACCAGAGCGGAGACTGACCCAGCCAAAACAAAGCAACAACTGGTTAGAGAGAATGGCTGCAGACCTAAAGCTGATCTAGGTGAAAGAGAGCAAACATACTTCAATCAGAGCCCCCTACTTCTAAGCTCTCTTGTTCCTTTTCAACAAAGTAATATGTGAAACAAGTTTTATTTTAACTCAGTTTTATTTTTTGCTTTATTTTGACATAAGGACAACCAGAGCAAATTTATTACAGTGCAGAACATCTACTGTCAGCCCATTTCTGTACAACGCATAGACTGCCTAGTATACAGGGAAGAAACAGTTCAGCAACGTAGACGTAGGAACACTGGTAAAATGGTTTTCCCCCCAGTATAGCTTATTTCCCTTTACAGTAGGCTACTGTACTAGATGCCTTTCCCATCAGTGTACCAACATGTCTCCGTGAACAGGAACTAGACAGTAGTGGTTCCTTGGTAAGCAACTGAATGATTTAACTAAAACACCCTCTTTCCTCTCACTTCCTTATGTTTCATTTGTTTGTGACTGTGACTTTAGAATAAGCTTCAATCCATAACTGCCTGCGACTGGGAGGAAGATGCAGAGGACAGGGTTTAGTTAAAAAAATCTGAGTTTCAAAAATCAAATGCAAACCAAGAGAGGACAGTCTGCACTGATACTTAAACAAAAACCTCCATTTTTTTAATCTCAAATTTCAGCTTGGTGACATAATTCTGCCTGACATTGGGAAAGCCACTTTGCTTTTCTTTGCCTCAGTTCCCCAGATGGCATAGTCTTTTCTCTCACCCTTTCCCAATCTGATGTCTGTTCACGTACTGCAGGCCTGTGGGCGCTATTGGAAAACAACTAATAAGCAGGAAACTGGCATGCAAGAACACTGAAAATTCATTCAGCCTTTGTATAAACACGAAAGCAAGAAAAAATGGAAAGAGAATGCACAAGTCATTTTTCTTCACACCTCATCTTCACCCTACAGAAATGTGACTGTTGACAAGGTGGAGGATGGGAGAAATCGAAGTGGGATGAGTGTGTTTGCAAGTCCAATGACAGCAAAACCTCTTTAATCAAGATGAAAAAAAATCAGTTAAAGTAGTAAAAAGAATTTTTCAGGGGAAAATTCTGTTTTGGCTTCTTGCTTTGTAACGGGAAGATACATGCTGCTGTAGAGATTACATTTTCTTTTTGAGGGGAAGGAAGAAAAGAAGTAGATTCTACTGAATTCTGCGAACACCTCAGCAACCCTATCTGCAATACCATATCCATAATCCATTCTCACTGAACAAATTCTTCATATAAAATGTGCCACAGGCTCATAAATCTGTTCTGCATCAAAATAAACGCTATACTGATGATTCTTTAACACATATCCAATGCTCACACCAAATAAAATTATGTAACTTTTATTTTATTGTCACTGACCAGTCTAGAACTTGAAAACACAGAACAGTAGGGGCTAGAGGGGACCTTCCGACCAGATAGTTGGGCCATCTAGTCCAACCTCCCTGCCAGAGCAGGATCACCTAGAGCAGGCTGGACAGGAACGCGTCCAGGTGGGTTTTGAATATCTCCAGAGAAGGAGACTCCACAACCTCTCTGGGCAGCCTGTTCCAGTGCTCTGCCACCCTCAAAGTAAAGAAGTTTTTCCTTATGTTCAGACAGAATTACCTGTGTTCCATTTTGTGCCCGTTGCCCCTTGTCCTGTCGCCGGGCACCACTGAAAAGAGTCTGGCCCCATCCTCTTGACACCCGCCCTTTAGGTATTTATAAGGATTGATGAGATCCCCACAGTCTTCTCCTCTCCAGGCTAAACAGACCCAGGTCTCTCAGCCTTTCCTCATCAGAGAGATGCTCCAGTCCCCTGATCATGTTCGTAGCCCTCCGTGGACTCTCTCCAGTGGTTCCCTGTCTTTCTTAAAATGAACCAAATATTTCAAACGCTGTTATCTTTCCTTGGTCTAGGATATTATTCTTGTTTCAAGTCTTTGGCAGCTGTAATGAACACCGTAAAAACCATCGGTCAAATCCTGTTTCTTGCAGTCCATATAATCTTATGCAGAGGTGTAATAGGGATCAGAACATCAATCTGTTGAAAGGAGGGAAGGAGAGAGGGAGAAAGAAAGCCTAGATCCCTCTAGATGCAGTTTCAAACTCTGAAATTCCACCGTGCTCAACACTGCATGGAAACAGAACTGTTTACAGCTTGACTTTTTTTAAGAAATTGCAGTAGCTAAGCAAGGAAGAACACTAAATAGCATGTGGCAAAAAATGGGGAAAGTATTTTTCCCAGAAAGAAAAATTTCCCCTCTTTTTACAGCTGATTTAATAGTTAATAGTACATTAACCAATGGTGGTAAATATTATGGTGAAACAGGTAATACTGAGTAAGAGCTTGCTGGTGTACAGAAGGAGTTTAGCAAAATCCAGATTCCTTTAATCAGGGTTCTTTTGTCAGACACAGAGGCCTTTCCTGGCTGTGGGTGAATCTGCACAACACTGGGCCAGCACATGCAAGCCACTTTTGTCCTTGCCCTTGGCAAGTGGCACCCGGGTTCCAGCAACCCCAGTGGCAGACGCAGAGCCGGAGCCCTGCAAAGCTGTCCCTGCTCAGCCACGGCAGCCCACAGCATTGGTCATGGGCTTCAGACCACCGGGAGCACAGAGACTCAGCAGCCCACAACGGACTGGGTAGACAGAGACAGTAAAATATTAATCTGCTGCTAAATTACTTAAAATTTGATCCATATAGAACCTAGCACCGAAAAAGGCAGATGTGTGAAACATATCTGCCTCCACATAAGCAAAAAAAGAAGCATAAAACTGACCTGGTTTCAGATTTCATTATAACATGATTTATTTTCTTTTATTTCCTTTCTATATGTGAAAGAAAATCTCTGGGAATAAAAATCACCGTATTCCTGAGAACTTTTTTTCTTCACTAGTGGCTATCAGCTTTTTAAAAACCATGCTTTATTTAATTCATAAGAGCAGCTACCTTAGGTTAGACCAGAAGCTCTATTTAGGCTTGTATCACACCTCTTACCTGCCCAGCAGCAAGTGTCGAGGCAAACAGTGAAAGATGCAGGGTGGCTATCGAGCCAGCCTTCCCCTGTACGCCCTTCAGGACATCACACGCCTAAATGGAATTTGCATTGCTTTAACTTCCAGCCAGTAGTACTTACAGACAGGCTTGGTTACAACTCAATACAGCTTTATCATCACCTTTGCTAAAAAGAGAATAATAGGCGTCTGTACGATTCACAAAGCACACCTATTCTAGCTGTTTATTCCCTGGTTTGCAAGTTTATACTTCCAGCTTTACAACACTTGTATAATGTAACGACTCCCAAGTTTAAGATAGTATGCTTTACATGATTATACAGCCACCGCAAAAAATAAGATATTCAATTAATATCTGTCTTGAAATTCTTCATAAGTAAACAGGCCCTGAATAAACACAGGCACATCATCTAAACCAGTTAAGAAAGGTTGTATTGGTTTCATTTTTATGCTGCTTGTTATAAAGGACAAATGTGGAAACATCTATTGTGATAAAGAAAGTAACTGCTGAAAAGAAAATAAATACTTCAAATAACCTGTGCAATTGCTTTGGAAGCCTCAGCCAAATCTTCTGGCACAAGAGAGGCAAAGCCCTTCATCAGATCTGATCAGCCAGAAATCAAGTGACAAAGTATTCGGCAGGTACACAAAGCAGGTGTTACACCCACACCAGAACACAAAAGGGAAGAAACAAGGCAAAAAGAAACTAGTAGTTTAAGAGAAAGCTTGTGGCATCATGTCCTACGTGTGATTTACAAACTTAAGATAAACCACCAAATAAATCTGGCCCATGGCGTTCTGGAGCACAGGGGCTAAAATAGTAATTTTAGAATTAAAAAAGAAAAGAAAAAAGACTAAAAATGCAGCCACCCTTGACTAGGGTATTTCAAGTTTTTCAAAGATCATCTTTCAAATGCTCATCTTTCATGCATACAGCAATGGGGATGTCTCCCTTTTCTAAAGTCAACGCCTTGTTCAAAGGACATAGTAAGAGCAAAGTCATGATCAAAAAAGCTTAGCAAAAATCATACCCATAAGCCCACATTTTTTTGCTCTGGTTTGGGGCAGCACGTAGGGAATTTCTAGAAAATACTATGTACGGAAGAGTCATTTTGTGCCTGGCACATGATGGCAGCTGAAGCAGGTTGGTGACCTGCGGGACCCCGAGAGCTCCTTTCTGAGCCTGTTTACCACGTTGTCAAGTTGTCAAGCTCACTCATAAAAACAAATGAAAGAAGATAAAAGTCAGAGTCCTGCTGAAGTCAGAGACAGCTCTGTCATTGAAAAGGCTTTACCTGTTATATTTTCTCACTTCATTTACCCTTCAAGAGCAGAGTTTCGTGTTAAAGCATGTTTGCAGCCTGCTCAGAAGTGAACAGTGGACACTGGTGCATCACCCGGGAGCCCCCCGCTTGCCTCCGGATGGCCCAGGGAGCAGCCAGCCTGCCAACAGTGCTCTCTTCAAACACAACATTTTGTTTCAAAAGGACAGGACGGGGCTGGCCCCTCCGTAATTTACACTGCAGGGTTACTTGGTAGGCCCCCATAGTTTTCTCCTACCTTCTGAGCGCATCAGTGGAGTCAAATCTTTTTTAAATTCAAGTTTAAAAATGTGTTTTCCAACAACAGTGGACTTACAATGACAGTGAGTTGTTTAAATCCTGAGTCAGACAAAGCCCAGCAATGGGTGCTCTGATTTGGCTGACAGCAAAGGCAGCCATCAGGACAACACTTGTCTTGATAGTTTGAAATCTAAAAATTCCTCACTGCTTTTTAATGTGATTTTTCATTATTTTGGTGTTGGGACCAGAGCAAATATTGATGGTAAGGAACCTCAGCTCAGTCACACAGATAACTATAAATTACATGCAATCATTAAAGTTACAATGTCTGATTTTTTATTAATCTTAACTGTCACTCAAAGCACCCAGAAAATGAAATATATTGTTCACGTTACGGTTTTTTCTTAGGATACTTTGGTTACTACTGACAAGCCATGAACAGAAAAGTTAATGTCAAATCATCCACAATTCAAGCAGGAAGACACTAAATAAATGTAAGAGACTGCAGAGTCTTCAACTTCTCATTAACCCCTTCTGCAATGTGAGTCGGTTTAGTGACCAGGCTGTACATCTGAGGATGTAGAGGATTCCCTTCTGGTTCTCACCTCCATCACTCCCAAGATACCAATGTTACCAGCCCATTGGGGGACAAATGTGACAAAACTTCAAGTGCTAGTGAAAAAAACACATGGTGGAAATGGAGCATTTTGCAAAGAAATGGAAGAAAGGAGATCAGAAATATATGCAAATCATGGTTCTTGGATAGAAGACAGTGAGAGGGGAAGAAAGGTGAATTTATCGGTGTTTGCAAGCAGGTTACTTGGCGGGGGGAGGGTGGGGGTGGCGTGAGATAGGAAGCCGAAAACTCTCATCATCAGCTGTAGTCATGCATACGGAGAACCCAAGGTCAGCTTACAAACTACGCTTCCCACAATCGGGATCCTTTACTGAAGGATGAAAGCACACCAATTACAGCAATTTTCAGAGGCTGGATAGCTTGGAAACTCAAAGGTTCTCAGCAATGACAGTGTTTAAGGCAGGTTTTTCATTAGTGATGAAAATACCTCTGCACGCTACAATCAGGCTACTTTAAAAAAAAAAAAAAAGAAAAGCAAAAGAAAAACATCTATTTACAGGACAGATTGGAATTGTTATTGGTAACCTGAATATCATGTTAGAACACACCAAACTTCGCTTCTGATTAACGTGCTAAACAACAAAATTACAATTTCTCCTCTCCTAGAAAACCGTGCAGCAATTCAGGGCAACCTGTTAACAGACACCAAAGGGACTGATAATTTCATAGCCATTAAATATTTTAAATAATGCAGTGTGATTAATTTGAAGGCACTTTTGCAGGGCCAGATTTCCTTGGCTTTGAGGATAAATTAAGACTTCTTTTTTTTTTTATTAGCACCAGTTAAACTGTATTAAGAGCAAAGTATAATTCACTTCCTTAGTGTCTTACCTGCATTAAGAGAGATCTTCATACTCAATCTCTACCCCTTTTTTCCTACCACTAGGATAATTTTGTGCTTTACACATGGGCAATATTGGAAATACCAAACACTATCTGCACAAGACCTTCCAGAAGCTGTCAAGGAATATGGCAAAATACACAGAGGTCCTTTACCTCTGGACATCTGGTTCTGCCAACTTCTGCATTCATCTGTTACTTAGCAGCAAGAGTTGCACAAGTTTGCCTGGAAGATGGGGCACACAATAACACAGGGGATTAAGAAAGCTTGCCAAAAACTGCAAGAATGTGAGACGTTTCCAAAAATATTTGGTGAGGGGAAAAGCTGGATCTACTCCTGATCCCCATGAAGGAAGGGTGCAGTTCTGAGTAGTGGGGTACTTTCTCACCTATTCATGTTTCCATTAATGGGCTTTGGGTTCAGTGATCATAGTTTGATCTGCAGGACACCGAGCCTGCTTGCTAAGAATGGGAAAACCCTATCCCAAAAGGGGAAAAGGGTACTAGGCCAAGAGTTAGCAAGGCTCATGGACAGGGCTTTAAACTAGAATCGAAGGGGGAAGGGGATAAAACCAGGCCCACTAGTAATGAGCCTAGGGATAAAGGGCCAAGGATGGGGGTGAAATCGGTAGCCCAGCTCAAATGCATCTACACGAATGCACGTAGCATGGGCAACAAACGGGATAAGCTGGAAGCCATTGTGCAGCAGGACAGCTACGATGTAGCTGCCATCACGGAAACGTGGTGGGATGACTGTCACAACTGGAATGCTGCAATGAATGGCTATAAGCTCTTCAGAAGGGACAGGCAAGGAAGGAGAGGCGGGGGTGTGGCTCTGTACATTAGGGAATGTTTTGATTGTATAGAGCTAGATTCCAGTGATGATAAAGTCGAGTGTTTATGGGTAAGGTTGAAGGGGAAGGGAAATAAGGGAGATGTGCTGGGAGTATGCTATAGACCACCCGACCAGGATGAGGAGACAGATGAAGTATTCTATAAGCGGCTGCCTGAAGTCTCGCAATCGCCAGCTGTTGTTCTGGTTGGGGACTTCAACCTGCCGGGTATCTGCTAGAAATATAACACAGCAGAGAGCAGGCAGGCTAGGAGGTTCCTTGAGTACGCGGAAGATAACTTCCTGACACAACTGGTAGGGGAGCCTACCAGGGGAAGTGCCTTGCTAGACCTACTGTTCACAAACAGAGAAGGACTAGTGGGAGATGTGGTGGTCAAAGGTCGTCTTGGGTTTAGTGATCATGAAATGGTCAAGTTTTCAATATGTAGCGATGTAAGGAGTGGGGTTAGCAAAACCTCCACCTTGGACTTCCGGAGGGCGGACTTTGGCTTGTTCAGGACACTGCTTGAGAGAGTCCCTTGGGAGATAGTCCTGAAGGGCAAAGGGGTCCAGGAAGGCTGGATGGTCTTCAAGAAGGAAATCTTAAAGGCCCAGGAGCAGGCTGTCCCCAAGTGTCGCAAGTCTAAAGGGTGGGGAAAATGGCTGGTCTGGATGAATAAGGAACTTCTGATGGGACTTAGGAATAAAAGGAGGGTTTACCACCTTTGGAAGAAGGGACAGGCAACTCGGGAGAAGTACAGAGATCTCATTACATTATACAGATGGAAAATTAGGAAGGCAAAAGCCCAGCTGGAGCTCAACTTGGCCACTAACATTAAGGACAACAAAAAAAGTTTTTATGAATACATCAACAAAAAGAGAGCCAGGGAGAACCTCCATCTCTTACTGGATGCGGAGGGGAAAGTTGCAACCAAGGACGAGGAGAAGGCTGAGATACTTAATGCCTTCTTTGCCTCTGTCTTCAATAGTCAGACCAGCTATCCCGAAGGTGTTCAGCCTCCTGAGCTGGAAGATAAGGATGGAGAGCAGAACAACCCACCCATAATCCAGGACGAAGTAGTCAATGATCTGCTTCTGCACCTAGACATACGTAAGTCTATGGGGCCGGATGGGATTCACCCAAGAGTACTCAGGGAGCTGGCGGGAGAGCTCACCAAGCCTCTCACCATCATTTATCAACAGCCTTGGTCAACAGGGGAGGTACCAGGTGACTGGAGGCTGACTAATGTGACAAGAAGGGTTGGAAGGAGGATCCGGGGAACTGTCAGCCTGACCTCGATACCAGGAAAGATCATGGAGAGGATCATCTTGAGTGAGCTCTCACGGCAAGTGCAGGGCAGCCAAGGGATCAGGGCCAGCCAGCATGGGTTTAGGAAAGGGAGGTCCTGCTTAACCAACCTGATCTCCTTCTATGACCATGTGACCCGCCCTCTGGATGCAGGGAAGGCTGTGGACGTTGTCTGTCTGGACTTTGGTAAGGCCTTTGACACCGTCCCCCATAGCATTCTTCCGGAGAAGCTGGCGAATCATGGTACAGACAAGTGTACTCTTCACTGGGTTAAAAACTGGCTGGATGGCCGTGCCCAGAGAGTTGTGATTAATGGGGTGAAATCCTTTTGGCGGTCGGTCACCAGTGGTGTCCCCCTCAGGGCTCAGTTCTGGGCCCAGTTTTGTTTAATGTCTTTATCAATGATCTGGATGAGGGGATTGAGTGCACCCTCAGTAAGTTTGCAGACGACACCAAACTAGGTGGGAGTGTTGATCTGCTTGAGGGTAGGAAGGATCTACAGAGGGACCTGGACAGGCTGGATCGATGGGCCAAGGCCAACTGTATGAGGTTTAATAAGGCCAAGTGCCGGGTCCTGCATTTTGGTCATAACAATCCCAAGCAACGCTACAGGCTTGGGGAAGAGTGGCTGGAGAGCTGCCCAGCAGAAAACGACCTGGGGGTGCTGGTGGACGGCCAGCTTAACATGAGCCAGCAGTGTGCCCAGGTGGCCAAGAAGGCCAACAGCATTCTGGCTTGTATCAGGAAGAGCGTGGCCAGCAGGAGCGGGGAAGTGACCATGCCTCTGTACACGGCACCGGTGAGGCCTCACCTCGAGTGCTGTGTTCAGTTCTGGGCCCCTCTGTACAAGAGGGACATTGAAGTGCTGGAGCGTGTCCAGAGGAGAGCTACCAGGCTGGTGAGGGGTCTGGAGACCAAGTCATATGAGGAGAGGCTGAGGGAACTGGGCATGTTTAGCTTGGAGAAGAGGAGGCTGAGGGGAGACCTCATTGCCCTCTACAACTACCTGAAAGGAGGTTGGAGAGAGGTGGGTGTTGGCCTCTTCTCCCAGGTGAATAATGACAGGACCAGAGGAAATGGTCTGAAGTTGCGGCAGGGGAGGTTTAGATTAGATATTAGGAGGAATTACTTTACTGAAAGAGTGGTCAGGCACTGGAACAGCCTGCCCAGGGAGGTGGTTGAGTCACCATCCCTAGAGGTATTTAAGACACATGTAGATTTGGCACTTCAGGGCATGCTCTAGTGGCAGAGATTGTAGGTTGTTTGGTTGGACTGGATGATCTCAAAGGTCCTTTCCAACCATGAAGATTCTATGATTCTATGATAAACAAACTAGCAGAATTTTGCAGTGTTTTTAAAAAAACTGTAAAAAAACCTCAGTTTTGTATTACTTACTGATGTTAATTTTTTTAAACCAAATGTTCACAGTTGGCCTACCTCTGCCAGTAAATGCTATTATCTGCACTGTGACAATACAAATTTCATTCTGAAATCCATTTGGCACGTTTATAAACTTTGTTAAAAATATTTGTTTACAATCCTAAGAACAGCCCTCCAGATTTCATTCTGAGGGCCAACAGGAAATACTAGAACAGCCCAGTGCAAGGGAGTTTAAGCAAAGAAAACTCATTCAGAATAGGAAAGAGTGATAGAGGGTGCCCAGGAATTGCACAGCTCATCTCAGAGAAGGGCATGGCTGAACGTCTTGCAGACTGCACCGTTCTTTAGAAAGAGCCTAACTGTTAAAGTACCACCAGCATGGAGAACCTGCTGGACCCGCTATTTGGAAAGGGAAACATTTTCCTATAGTTCATCCAAAAGCTAACAAATAGCTGCTATAATCAATGGGTAATTTAGATGCATAATTCAAAGAGGGGAATAAAATAGTGGAAAACAATGCGCAGTATTTTAATAAGTTAACATGGACAACATTGCTAAACCAATATTTTCTAGCCAGCTGCTATATCTGTCATTTCTATTGCATTTCCCAGCAACCATTAATGTAATTACTTCTTGACTTTTAAACATTATTTTTAGGCTGATTCCACTCACTAGCAAGACATATGTGATCACGTTGGAAAAGGTATGTAACAGTTTGTGTTTGTTTTCCCATCCCACGGTAAATTTCTGGACCTACTGGCTGGTTCCAGGCAGTGCAGTGGGGGTGAGAAACTTGCTAATTTCCCACAAGGGGGAAATTCTTTTATTTCATGAAAATAGCATCCTGTTAGAGAACCGGTACTTCATCAGTATCCCTGCTGAGGAGAGACTACATCACGAGGATGTACCTTTCACTAGACACTAGAGAACGCTCTTTGAAATGCCACAGCCGTAAGAAAAGCTTTAGCTGGCACTGGTGCCTCGGACATCAGGTAACAGCATAAGGAAATGCCTTAGGAAACCAGGCTACAATAATCTGATATTCCTGTTCCTTGGCATTCAGTCCATCTTTAGGACAAGTTGGCCCATTTTTCCAGAGGTTTTTACTACTCAGGACTGACAGGAGTCTTGAGTTGAGTCCAACTATGCAAAGTTGGATAAATTATGCTCCTAGTCACAAAATCATTTCCTACTGAAATTCTACTTGAGTATTTTGTGTGAAACAAGATTGAGAAGACGGCTGCATAAAGGATGCGAATTTTAATATCTTTGCTCAATTTTGAAGCATTCTTTCCTTTTATATTAGTGCAATGTTAGACAGCAATTGAAGGAAAACACCCACCTCACTGGTACTTGAATGAAGACACAGCAATTTTTAATCACAAAACAGAGTCTGACATGGTCTATTAAATGAATCTGGTTACTTGGTGGTCATTGGTAAAACAAAACTCCCAGAGAGGTTCTGTCCATCATCAGCATGCATTTAAAAAGTACATTTCTTTCATGCAGGAAGACAGTCGAGTCCTGCAGCACAGTGACCGCTCTGTCCGCGGCTTGATCAATGCTCTTTTATTCATTTTGCTTTATTGTGGATTGTAGCCTCTACAGTTTGACAATGTGGCAACACATCAAGAAAGTTCATCTTGCTTACAAGATAGTATCAGAATTTGAGGTTTTCGACTTCTCAAACATATCTCCATGTTTCAGCCACAAGTCTCCCATCCTCAAGGTTGGGATGTCTCTCAGAACTGAAGTTTGGAGCACAGTTTCTAGGTTTAACCTGTGATCTGAGCTCTGTTAAACTCCAGATTCTTCTTGATTGCTTTCAATCTCATCGCCTGGCTTCTTTCATAATTTCATCTACCAAAGGAAACAATGATTTTGTGACAAAGCCATCATTCCTCCCCTTGCCCAAGAACACTGCAGACCATGCTCTGTCAGACTGCTGTTGAAGCACCATCATAAGGGTCATACCACAGTCAGAAGAAGCACCACATTATTGCCTTCAGGGAGAATTCTCCCCAAACTGGCATTACTTGACAGTACCAGCCTCACTCATTACAAGGCACAAGTCCCACAGAGGTGCTGCATGTCCCACCAGCACCATGAAAATACAGCCCCCACTATTTGTCAGCTATTTGCTAGCTCATTCAGCCTCTTTTTTAGCACTAGGCAAGCACCAGGGTTTTAAAAAATGCATTTGGGCAAGACACGTAGTTATACTTTTGGGTAGCAAAACAGAAACAAAAGGTTATAACTAAAATTAATATGAAACAACAATATACTTAATAAAATAATACCTATTTGTTTACTGCTTCTTATCCAGTACATCAAAGAGAGATCAGCCACGAGGGTACACCATGAAATCCCGGTTTTTGCTCTGAACACTTGCTTTCTTCTTGCCACCTTGATCAGCTTTGAGGAAAAATGCCCTAATATTGAGTAGTAACTGTCCCATAGGTAAGTCCTCACTTCTAGGTCTAAGGCTAGCCAGAGGGCTGGTGAGCCAGCTCCCTATATGGAGCCACCATACTATAGACATTGAAAATCTTTGTTCTTCTGCTTCCCTTATCTTAAATCTAGATTCTTACTTTTTATCCAAAGGCTGTGTAGTTTTGATGAGTCCTGTCTCACTCCTCTACTGTCTTCTGGAGCCAGAGGGTTTAGCCATGACTGTAAATTCCTCTAAATGACCACTTTTGGTATTTATTGATGCTTCTCTCTGCCCATCATTATTTTTCCCTCAGGTTTGCACTTATTCCAAGAAGGCTATTCCTGTGTCCCGGTGATTAAAAGCCACTTTTCCCCGTTCTGCTCAACTGCTATTTCCTGCCCAGGCTGAACTCCTCCTTTACACAAAGTTACAGCCGGCCGCCGTTTAATATTACAAAAGCCACCCCTCATCAAGATTTTCTCTGAAGCTCATGGTATACCACCAGCTTTGATGCAGACCTATAAGAAGCATCCTTATGTTAACAAACTGATAATAAACTATTGTGTCTAGACACGTATACGAAAGCAAATATCCCCTTGTCCTGTCTCCAACAGGGAGCCCCTGTGTTTGTTACAGAATCCTCTTGTGTCCGCAGAAATTTCAGGTGGGTGTCAGCTGGAGCACATCATCCATAACTTAATGGCTCACGGAGCCCTGCTGAGACTCTGCATCAGTGTTAACACCAGCAACCTCCATGGAGCGGCCCAGACTAACACAGAGCAGCCCAGACTAACAAGTGTGCCACAGTGGCTTAAAATCTTGGTAGCAACCCTCCACTATTGTGAGAGCTCCAAGCAGGACACCTTGCTTCTTGTATCAATCCAATGTATAACTAATCTTTTCCACAGATGTATAACCACACAATCCTCTAAGATGTATAACAATACACACACAAAAATGAAGGTTAAGTTCAAATCTAAGCTGGAAGGATGAAATACACTTTTAGGTTTAATTTGTTCAGTAGCCCGCTTTCTCTCAGCTCAGCAACACACGATTTCTGACCCAACGTCACAAACCAGCAGATGGCTTAACCAGTTCTAAAATGAGTTCCCTGCTAACCCCAATGGCAGATGGCACTACCACAGAGATACAAGAAAGATGAAGTTGTTCCAGCTCGCAGCGACAAGCCAAGGCAAAGCATCAAACAATCTCTCAAACCAGAAACTCTAGAACTTTGTATTCCTTCTCCTGGCACGGTAACTACTGATAACACTATTTGAACAGCATGCAGCTGCAAATTTGGAAGCCAATTTCGTAGGCATCATTAAGAATGTCAGAAAAATTCAGCAAGTTTATCTGCACTGTGATTATTTCTTCCTCCAGTACTTGCAAGTATAGAGTGGCAGAAGGGTAACACTAAAACACAGGAAAAAGTGGCCTTTGGATAGTAAGATACCTACCACCCACCAATTCTGTTTAATGAATCTGCATGAAAACAGGGACCAATGAATAACAAGTAACATGGTATATCCACTGGAGAGAAACCAAGAAGGAGTTTTCTCTCTATTATTCAGCAGCTGCCAGGAGCTGGTTCACAGAGCATGATGGACTGGATCTTTTCTGACATCATTAAAATTAAAAAGGAAATTGTTTTCTATTATTAATTATAGAAGTATACCTCTTGTTCTCAGAGCTCTCAGAAATGGTGAAACAGCATCCGGTCGCAGTACATTGTAGACATATAAACCTCAGCAGACAATAAGATGCCTGGAAGAGTTTGCCTCAGACTCAACAAAATGTCAAGTTTACTTTCCATCTGCCAGAGCAAACCCATTTTATTGGAAGCCACTACAGAAATAGCACGAAAGACCTGCCAGCCTTAATGTGACACAGGCATGCACCCACAAAAGCCCACCCTCGCTCCACATCAGCTCACTTTTTAACTCTCACTTTGAAACCACTTGAAGAGATTGCAGCCCAGTTACCACTTCTATCGAGTGGCAAAATCCCTGAGACCAGTGAAACCAAAGCCAGGCCAAATGAAGGCAGAACCAGGTCCTGTCACACATGCACAGATTTTATTTGGTAACATGTAGATATTATAAAGGCAACAATGGAAAAGGAAACGACTTTCAGGTTAAGAGAGAAAATGTTTGGTTAGTAATTTCATTAACCCACAGTTAATGGCATCGGATTTCCTTTCATATTTATAAATAAACAACGCTCACCTGTCTTCCTGCTTTAACAGCTCCACAAGAACGACAACGCTACAGCACACAGGCTTCTAAAATTAACTTACTGTTATGTTTTGTGTTACTGCTCTCCCTGCTTTGTCCTTTCTACTCTTATTCTGCTGCAAAACACAACACGTCACCAAGCACATGAGACTTGTGACCCACCTCCCCAGAGAAGTCTCCCACCTCACCCCCAGGAACGACACAGACTCTCCATTCACCTCATTCCAACAGGCTCATATTCCTAATGCGTATGAAGCAAGAAGCAAATCCAGGCACCAGGCTATTCAGTGGTCTGAAGAGCCTGCCCAGTCCAAATACATTGACCAGCTCTTTTCCAAATCTTCCAACAGCACAAATGAGACACAGATTGGGTCTTCCCAAGTTCTGTTCTGAGACTTCTAAATTTCCATCTCGACTGCTGACTTCACTAAAACAAAAAAAAACCTCCTAAAGGTAAATTGTGTTAACATGTTTTTGTACAGTAAGTAAATTATAAACCAGCCAAGTTTGAAGACAAGAGTTTCTGTTGAGCTTTCCTGAGTCTGAGGCAAACTCTCCCAAGTACTGTCATTACTTCATAGTTTCCAGGAAGTTTCTGGATTTTATATCCGAAAGTTGTAATTCTATAATATCTTGAATGCAATCCTATAATATGATAACTATACCCAAAAGTATTTTATAGAGTATCATATTATAGAATTGCATTCACTGTATTACAGAATTACAAAGCCACATGAATGGGCCATGGCGGAAGCTTATGGTGAAATCCTACTCCCACTGACATCAACCTTCCAGACCATCAGCTGCAGAAAACGTAATGAAAAGCCTAAAACCCAGAAGCAATGTTTTAAAAGCTCAAAAAAGTCAGAAACACATGAAAAAGCAAAGCACTTTCTATTAGTAGCGTAAGAGCCTTGCCAACCTACAGAGCCCGAACGCTTTCAGGTCAAGTTTGGAGGTTCTTGATAAGGTTCAAAACATTCAGAAGCTCCTAAGGCATCTGCATGGTCACTCCAGGACAAATACTCCAGCAGACTGTCAATGAGACTCATCTACTAACAATTCTTACCTATCTCTCACAAAGAAGATATTTCCTTTACTTATCTACAGGCTTCTTTTTTGCTTGTCTTGCAAATGACACATCTTTTTCTTATCTATGGACTTCTTGGGGGGTGAGGGACTTTCTTTTTTGATCCCACTTGCAAATCCTCAAAGCATCTCAAGATTCAGCATTTTGTACAGCTTCGTACCATGAGAAGTGTTTTGGTGAACTAGTATAAATACCAGGATAATTAGTCAGTATCATTCCCATAAGGAACTACAGAGAAGAGAAGAAAAAAAGAAAAAAAAAAAGAAAGGCTCCTTGCTCTAAAAATAGTAGCTTGCTTGCTATAACGTAAGTACTATTGTAGTATACCCGTGACAAAGAGAAGGTTACCTGACAAGCTACGTTGTACTTAGATTTTGCTATAACTCTTTGCTATTCTTATTAGGTCATTCGAGACTGGTATGCTGCTTATAATTACCCTGACCTGTAAAAAAACCCTATTAATATTGGCAGTGATGCTCGTACTGGCAGAGCAAGTTATAGACACTGAAGTTAATTATATTCAAACTAAAGTAAATTTGGGAAATGTATTTGCATGCACTCAGCATTTGGCTACCTTTCAAATTACAATCTACTGTAAATGCAGATCTTCATTTCCCCAATGAACTTTTATAGGCTTCTGTTACAACAATTAGCAGTTCTGTGACGGAAAAGTTCCCTGGGTAGGCACCAAATGGAAAGAAGCGAGCGGGTAATTCACCACCTCCACCTAGCGAAAGCATCCTTCCACCAGCAGCCAGGGGACTGCGGGTGCCCTTCATCCGCCTCCAGCTGTCACACGTGAGCGAGGGGAAGGACCATCATCTAGATACAGCACCCATCATGCTTTTTCCCATTACAGTTTCCACAGCTGCACGCCAGAAGAATCAACACAGAAACACTACTTCCAATGGCGCTTTTCAGCACCTTACAAAATTTTACCCAGGTATTCCTAGAAACTATTGGTATGCTGAAAACTGTCTCCCTCCCCAGAGATACATTACAGGCTCCTCAGACACATCTCGTAACTCCTATTATAAGACTCCAAAATAAAAACACAGAGAGTGAAAAAAAAAAAGAGACATCTCATCTCGCACTAATCTCTTAGTAATAAAAGCAAATCCTACTGTTAGAGTAATAAATATGAATTATATAAATTTACATAAATACCAAGCATACAAAGTTAATACTAAAAAAGAATACTTAACTCATACTAAGCCACCAAGGAAACATGTTTGCATGTAAACCTGCATTGAAAAGAACAGAAATAACAACTCAAGTGGATATTTAAGATCATCATCAGTTAGCTACAGCTAACGTGTCTCTGAACTACAAGGAATTTAGAACACTTTACAGTAGAAGTTACCAGATCTATTAATGACATTAATAATAACTAACACATTTTTTACAGGATTTCATTTTGATTTTAGTAACAACTCTATACTACAATGTACTACACCAGTCACTTTGCAACGTGTCTTCACAGAATCACATCTTAGTGCATATAGTCTATCTATTTTTCAATTAATACCTCTAGGTTCCAAATGGGCAAACTTCAAGATTGTTCTACTCAGTAACTGCTGACTTGCTCAGTCAGTACCCTCGCGGATTACTTCTTATACTCAAGTCAGAATTTGGATTAAAGGATGTTTTGGCAATGAGAAATTTCTAACTGTAAGAGCATAATATAGGACAATATCAAGCAAAATTCCAACAAAATGTAGACACAATCTAATACAAACATGTAATCTTGGGGGGAGAAGACGGGAACAAGTCTGTAGGCAGAAGGCAGCCTGCTGGAGAAGCAGACAGGGGCTGCAGCCCAGATGTGTACAAGGGTGGTCTCCTTGCCTTTCTGCCCCAAGTTAAACAGAGCTGATATGTGCCCTCAAAAAAATCACATCAGTTGAACTAGCATTTTTATGAAAACCTCTTTCCATCAGAAAACTGCAGCCAAGCTCCTCTTATTTTAGTTTCTCTGACATCAAAATTAACAATATAGAGGAAGGGGGGAAATTTTGTATATCTTATTATCCCAAGGACCCCATCCAGTATCTTTCTCCTCATACTCCTTCCCCAACCTTGTAATCTCTAAATCTTCCATACAAAGCCATTTACCCTCACAGGCAAATTGTGCTGCTGAACCTCAAACTACAGCTGAGGAAACACATTTGAAAGGCAAACCAGCTTTTAGTGGCATAACGTCAAAAACAGATGAAAATACACAGTGGTTCATCAAAAAGGACAATTCTTCAGGAAATGACTAGTGGTTATTTTCAGAATCACAATAACGTGCTCAGAGCTGTGCAGAACAAAAGACGTACACGCTCTCTGTCACATGAAGTTTATTGTAACAGACACTTGAAAGACAAAATGAGAAGGATCCAATTCTGTTCTCATTTGCCCTTATTTTAAATAAAACAAAATTCCAGTGTCTCCAGTGCTTCCAGTCAACTCACAGAAATTAATGAATAATGATGCTAGAATCAAATCCACTTTGCTTCATTCTGCTGGTATACTTTAATTTACACTCATTTCCTTTAATATAAATTAATTTGTTGAGACTACTAAGAAGTTATAAAACCTAAAGAAAGAAGACCACCGTAGCCTCAAGTGCCACCCAGAATGCCAGCTTCCAGCAGATTCCAGAAGGACCAGAAGGCAGGGCAGCCTTACTGCTATTGCCAATTAGCAAATAACACTCATTAAGCCAGTGATTTCCCAGGTCCTCATCAAATTCCAGCTTTATCAGTGAATACTTTCATAAAACTGTTCGATCCTCAAATCCTGTTGTTCCAGCCACAGTTTCAGCAAGCCCCTCTCCAAATGTAAACTTGCCTTGAGATGCCAACTAAATGTCAAGTTTTACCACTGAAACAGCTGGATTTCATTGTCAGCAGGTGGAAAAAATCTCTGAGCTATTCTTGAAGTCAGTGAAGTGGACTGTGGGATCCTTGAGGGAGTAAAAGAGTTATATGATTGTATGATTGTTAACAAGACTTGATTTAATTTTGCTGAACACCCTACTCACCATAATCAACACCAGAGGGATTATGGACACTGCCTGAACTTCACCGGTAGGACTAACAGAGATAGGCTCTTTCCAAGAAAACCAAAGTTCCTTTGGAATATCTATTTGTAGCATTGAGTTTACAGAAATAGCTGGCTCAGAACATAAATGCTGTGCTACGGCCTAACTGATTCACATCTTTATTAGACAATCAAAATAGCTATTAGCTTACAAAAAGCCCCTGTCTCAAAAAAGCAGTTCCACTGGCAGAACTTCTGACAGCCCAGAGACACCTTTTCACTTTCAGTAAATTAGTTGATTTTTACACAGCAGTAACCCACAGCTGAGCTATGGGAATTTCACTGTTTCAATAATCACCCCAATCTCTTTACAGACAGCATCCGCTCCCTTTATCGTGTAAACCCACACTACTTTTGCTGTCCTGACTTCTTTTTCATGCGAACCGCCTGCTGGCTGGGGAAGGCCGTCTCCCCAGGGCGCAGGCTGGGTCTGCCCTTTCCCCCCTCCTCCCTGAAGCCCCGTTGGCTTCCTCAGGAGGTTCCTCTACCTCCGCAACCTGAAATGGTGCCAGTTAAAGCTCCCTCTTCTCTGCCCTGCTTCACATATTCCTTTATTCCACTCTTCTTTCTGGTCTAAGATACGCTTCTTAATTTACAGAAAAACTGGGGGAAAGCTGCTCAATGTTTTTAGGCCGTCATCCTGGCACTCACGTTCATTACACACATCTCCTTAACTGAACGTTAGCTCCTTAGAAATGAAAATCGTTAGAATCTTTTTCCTATTAAGATCACACAGATTTCAATCAGGATGTTTATTAAGAAACTTCATCCTTTAAAATAACTTTGCTGAATTCTATTCAGCTTATTGTCCAAACAAATTACCTCTCTCACAGAAGTAAGCGGCACTCCCCACTTGAAGACACTAACTTCAGGTTTATTTTCTCCTCATTTCCTCTCAGAAAAGTAGGCCTCATGGCTGCACATGTCTTAAAGCTACAACAGAAATTCCTTCTTTGAGTGGGAGATTCTGTCATCGTCTCCATACTGGTTTGCTTCTCACTCTGAAGCAGCCCTTCGCATTTTCATGGTTGCTTTGCTGGAGGAAAAAACTACCAAAATGAGCAAGACAATCAAAATATAGCCCTAAAATAAGGTAGGCAACAAAGCTGTTATCCTGTTATCTGTGGAGATGTCAAGCATTCCTCAGCTTTTGGAAGAATCAGTTATACAAATATTTAAGCCCTCGAAGCCAACACATTTACCAATCATTTAGACATAATCATCTTGTCACTTACATACAGCTCAACAAACATGTCATTGGGAAAACCCTACAGTGTAATTAACGTTGGGTTGAATGACAACTGAAGAAAAACATTATAAGCGTTTTCATTCAAACCTGAAAGGCAACATCTAGTATGTCAACACACACTTCACCAGGAAGACTGATTTTCCCCATTATTATTCTTAATTGTACACATGTAGCTTTCAGTTTAATTTCACTGAGGATTTTAATCGTGGCTTGGCTTTAAGGTTTTCTGTTTAGCAGTGCAGTCCAAACTTTTATTCTCAGGAACACAAGAGATCAAGCCATGTTGCCTAACAGCACAGTTAAGCGATCTGATGGTCAGAGAAGAGAGAAAGGAAAGAGAAAAACTTACTGTAATTTTTATGAACCTTCAATTTTGTAGGTAAAATTTTAAAAAGAAACAGGAAGTGCCAGTTCCACTCCAATAATCATGATATTTTCCTAAATACAGCCTCCAGTCATCTGAAGGAACTGTGGCCTCCAAAGGTCTTATTTTGCTGTCAGTGTTGTTAAAGTTCACAGAGTGAAACAACTTGCAGTCATGTTTACCTGTGTTATAATATATTTCCTCTACAGATGATGCAGAGATGTAAGCAGAGTTATCTGCCAGTGTATCATTTTAAAATACACACGCAACCGTTCTCCAAGCAGCACAACAGCCCGAAGCTCTGAGATGCGGCAAGGTCTCACCAGCACATCTGAATTCTGCATAAAGTGCTATTAGTGTCTGATTAAATATTAATTACAAGAATGCAGTTGTACAGCATTTAACTGGGGAAAGGCCATTAGCAAATCGCAATTTTTCTGCCAAAAAATACCTAGCACAGCACAATGTTACTTTCTGCCCTATTTAATATGGCTCACAAGGAGGTAGTAAGCGGCCTGAAAGCATCAGTCCCACCCAGTGCCAAAGGTTGTGGTCCACTGGCCTCCCCATTTTTAACCAGACAAAATCCTGGCTAAAAAGCATGCCTGGGAGACATGAGTACTATTTGTTTCAACAGGAGCAAGAGGAAAGTGTTCCATTTCAAAGAGAAGCCAAGTCTGTACGTGGGGAGCCAACGCCATGGCTGTTCCCAGTCTCTCCTCTGCTCCCCCACCTCCTGCCTAATGGAGATTCAGGCACCTGCCCACCCACCCCGGCTGCTAGCCACGTGGGAGTCCCTGCTGACCACACATGGATCACAGCCATCCTTCTCCAAGAGGGAAAGACCACTTCCAGCTATCCACACGTATTTTTTGCGGTCATCTCAACCAGCAGATCAAACCAAGGACCCTTCCCATGCCCCTTGCCTTGCTCATCTGCCACCTGCCCGATCTTGGGGAAGTCACCAGCTCTGCCCAGAGGCGCTGTCGGCAGCTACGCAGCTGTGACACCGCTTTTTCCCCTAACAAACTTGTGTCATGTGATGGATATAGCACAAAGACTTGAATTCTACCAACCGAGGAGAGCAGATCTAGTGCCTCCATTGAAGAACTGGAGTCCTTCCTACTTTGGTAACTTGCAGCGATGAGATGCAGGACAAGGGAAAGCTCTAGCAATACCACAGGCAGGGCTAAGCAAATACTTTTCAACTATTATTTACAAAATAAGAAATTTTTTGGGTCGTATTTAAGCCACTTAACTATCTGAATCCACTCCAGTGAGCCTACATTCTGTACGATGAAAACATGGATTCAATATTGGTTGTGGAAATGCTAGTCTCCCACTGGGCACTGAAAAACCAGGAGTACCTATATCTACCATGGTGCAGCAAGCACAACAGGTCCAGGCCCTTCCCTTCTGTTGAAGGGCCCATCTTGCATCCCCAGAGACTGCTCTAGCACGCAAAATTGTTCTGGAAGTGGTTTCTCTCAGACTCTCCAAGAACAGTGCCAGATACTGATCTCTGGGCATTTTAGTTCAAGTCTCTGAATGTGCCTTAGAAAAAGCATCTCACCTCTCAGATGCACCCTTTAGCTACCAGGCTACTGATCCACTCACACCTCCTTGGTGCTCCCATGCCTCATGCCAGCGCTTTATTTATTAAGTGACACTAGTGGGGTAGAGTCGAAGTGTAAAATTTACTTCCCATTTGCTCACACTGAAACACCTCCCTTGTATTTTTTTTTTTCTTCACACACTTCTCTCCTGTTCAAGGTGCCCTCTAGGTTTTCACATGTTTCACTAGAGCACTGAAATATTTTACAGCTCTCAACGAGAGCGCCGGATGGCAGAGACACATGATCCCTGCCCAAGGAACTCACATCCCCGAGAAGCAGGCAAGGGCGAGGCAGTTCGGTGTCGCAGTTATTGAGCTCTGACAGATGCTCTTCCTGGGCTTTCCCACTTTCTGCTGGCTCCTCTCCTACCTGTCCTCCACAGCCGTCACTTTCCAGGTGGCATCTTTACAGCCCTGAGCTACACCTGCAGGAATTGCTCTGCTGTTCTTTTTCTTTCCAAATTTCTTTCAGTGTCTTTTTCTGCTTCTTGCTTTTCTCTCCTTTCCCATTCCTTTGTTAGTTCAGTTTGATATGACTAAAATCAAACCTGTTGCCACTTTTGATATGAAGGACAAACCCAACCACACTATTCTTCCCTGTAACAAGGGACACACAAAATACTTAGGAATTAAGAAGTCATCAAGCAGGTCTACGCAAGTTAACTATTTTTTCAGAGAAACCTATGCAATCAAAAAAAGGACACCAACTCAGAAGCACCTTTAGGTTGGCTGGAGGAGATGGGCATCCTCATTCAGGACAAACCAGCCCCCTACAACCCTGTACCACTTCTGTCAGCTTCCCAAGGCACGTCCTCTCAAGCGTTCTGTATTACCACATTTGCAGTACATTTTGTGTCTGCAGAGCAGTTGCTAATGGAAAGCTGGCAACCTCCAAGAGGACGAGAAACAAGGCATGCAACCTGGTAGAGCACCATCACATCAAGAGCTCCCAAGAGCTCTGTGGGAAGCGCTCCTCCCGTCTGGGACCCATGAGAACCAGTGCTGCAAACAGCACCACGTGCAGAAGTATGAAGCTACTCTCGGGGACAGAATTTCGGAATGTTTTTCCCCTCCACTCATTCTTTGCGTGCAGCTGCCTTAAACGTGTGTGAAATTGCTCCATGTGATCCAGCTTCCTCAGTTTCTACGTTGGGTTTCAGAGGAACAGAACAAGCTGAGCTTGGGATTTTTTTGCTTTAGTTGCTGCCTCTGTATTAAATAGGTTATGCTGGATGCTGAGGGAGAATGAAGAAAGAAGATTTCTTCTTCTTAAGTGTTGTCAGAGTAGGATTAGCCTACTAGGAGACGAATGCCAAGGAACCTCTCACTGGGCAGCCTGGATTCAGGCACTCTCAAGCTGCAGACGCCCTGGGAGAGCACAGGCTTTTATTTGCAGATACACTGGATCCTAGCTTACGCTTGTAATTATTTGTCACTGCTCATCTCCATAGAAATGAAAGGATTTACAACTTTTTAAATAACTGGTTTAGAATAATAGGTAAGGGTTTGATGAATTTTCAAACATATCTTACAAAGGCAATTAAAAGCGTTCAGTCTGCGTTATCTAAAAAGCTGCTAGAGCAGAGGAGCAAACAAACCAGTATTATTCCCCCTTCTTTTACTAATGCATTTTTATGTTCTGCATACTTGGATATTTAGCTATACACTTCTTAAACTGATAAACGGAGAGCTGCAAGCACTATTGGAATGTTACATCTAGGATTACTGTGCCATTTCTCAGGAGTCACAGGGAAGATTTTTAATCCGTATTTTTTTTCTGTAGTGTTGCTCTCCTTTCCTATGTTTTTCAACCTTCTGCTGCAGTATTTGAAAACAAAACTGACCAAGAAAGCCCAACTATTAATTCCAGAAGCAGTGACTGCAACAAAAAGTTGGTATAATAGATTTAAAATAGCCTAGTGCTCCATTGTCCCTGCCTTCCACAGTCAACAGTCATAAATCCTAACTCATTCTTTGAAATCAGAAGCAGGTTGCTGATGCAGACAGCTCCAGTTTCACCTGGGAGGTAATGAGGTGAAGTCATTGCATAGGAGAGAAGAAAAATACAGCCAGCTGACTATGCACCATTTAACTCAGCGGCTCCCTGGAGGGAAGCATCAACAGCAGGGGTGCAGCTGACAAGTGAAATGCTGCTTTGTGTAACACTTCACTACCCGTTTGGGTGCTGTCGGAAGAGAAAATAGTTAAAAGGCCACAGAGGAACAGAGCCCTATCAAAGCGATCTGCAGAGGTACCCTTTGTGGTTGGCGGGCAAGGATTCAGCAAGCTCGTGGGTTGGTGCAAGGCTTTGTCCCTTGAATTGTGTTAGAAATTAGTTTTCTCAAAAATGCCTGCCCAGACTGTGCAGTGCTTTATAGTATTGAGAGAATATAAAGTCCTTGCTTTTAGAACTTAGACTATATAAAGGGTGGGTGACAAGAGGATTTAACATGTGTCTTCCTACTCTGGATGCCTTTGTTACCATCTAAAAAAAAGTCTACAGGCAGTACAATGAAGGAAGTCTGGTTTCTTAATAGGTTTACCTCCTGTTTCACTGTGAGCTCTACTTAAATCATATCACATGGCTGGGACACTTAGAACATCTCCTGCACTTGCGCAACTTCTGTCTGAAACAAATAAAGTCACACCATGCCTTTCACCTCATGGAGAGCTTTCACTCCTTTCTCTTCAAAAAATGTGCAGGACCATAACTTATTTGTGACCTCCATCCCACTGTCATATTGGCCAACTGGCTCAAAATTTTCTGCATGAGACAACCTGACAGTCACACAACACAGTCATGAATGCATCTTTTCCATGGGAAACCAGGCTAAAATTACAATAGAAATATATCCAGCAGTAACACAGTTTCTGCCCGCTCCCATCGCTCTTAGACCCCAGATTCTGTGCTCATTACCCACTGAGCTGCAAGACTGTCCCTAATTAACCTGGATGGCTGTCCTTCAAAACACTTCCAAGCAGAATCCCTGTTCAGCAACATTGGGGTCCTGGAGTGCGCCCACAAATTTGCCAAAATTCTGACTCTCTCAGGGCAGGACTGAACACCATTAGAGAGAACTCAATTTCAGCATTTTTCTGTTGTTGTTGAGCTTGCAGATCTCTACAATCACAACTGTATGACCTAGACAGAGAGGTGACTGTAGAAATATAGGGGTTTCCAAAATATTTGAGACTTTACTGATGAGAAGTAAAAATCATTAGAAAAATCATTCTTTGTCTTAGAATCGTTTATCTCCACCTTATCTTCCACCTGCAGCTACAGATAGGTTTATCTCGCTATAGTTATTCAAAAGAATGTCTCTTGCATCCAGTACCAATATTTGGGTGAAGTACAACACACAAAAGTTGTGACGCTAGCACGTGAATAGCCTCTGTAACCATCTACCAGTTGACGGAAGAAGATGGGCTCCGACTGACAGCCAGTGTCTTGAGAAGACAGAGAACTGCCCAACACTTCATGCTTTCTGAGCAAGGGGAGAGTAAAGTAATTTTAAACCATCTGCTTCTCAGTCATCCACAAGGAAGCCAAGAGCACCAGGCGACCGCTGACCCCAAGCAGCTAACTGGCAGCTGCTTTATTTCACAGCTCTCCAAGGCGCTCGTGCCCACCACCGCTGCCATGACTTGTCCTTCCCAGTACGGCTCCCGCCAAAGCAGCAGCTAAGCAAGGATAACGACATAATCCCAACTGTTTGTTGATCAATAATTAACTTATCATCATCAGAAACCAGCTTCCTGAGCAAAATTTACCCAGTGGACTCACTATCAGATACTCTGTCCTTCCCTCCTAAAAAAGCATTAATAACTGCCATAAGCAAGAGAATCACAGTTTCTTCATGGACATCTCCCAGCCAGGGAGGTGACTCATCTGCCGCCTAAAAGGATCTGCCCCAAAATCCCAAAGTCCAAAGATTATACAAAGTTGCCTAAACAATTCAGTGATGACCACCAGCTTACACTCAGCCAGAAAACGTGGCAGCATTTCATCCACCATCTGCCTGCCACGTTTATAACCTCGATAGCAAGCTGGGCAGCCTCGACCTGCATCTTTCCAATTGGAGAATCGCTGGAAATTTCCTCACAGCTGTGGGGCCACTGCACCTTGTTGAGGCAGACATCGTTAATCAGCATGTCCTCAATCTTAACCAAGGCTGCAGTTGCAACTTTACGGATACTAATATGAGGACCACGGAGAACTGCTTATGAAAAATAACGTCCTTTCTAATCTCATTTTCCTGTTGGACTCAGTTCAAGACATTCTGATTTGCCATGTTTAAAAACAAGCACGTAGGAAGGAACATATACACTTTCCCCACATACCAGGAACATGTCTGCTCTCTTCCCTTTGCTGTCTCCTAAGCAGTGCAACAACAGTTGCAAAAGATTTCTAGGAGAAAAGGGAGTCAAAGTCTAGGACACAAGCAACATCTATTTTCTTTTCCCTCTCAGTAAGCCACCAGAGTTTTAATAATTAGTAGATGCCTTGTCTAAGAAGGAGTTTCAGTGCCAGAATGGAAATATATAAATACCAAGAAAATGCAGAAATTGAAGTGTCAATTTACTAAGGTCATTTTTTCACTTAAAAAAAAAAAAATCAAGTTCAAGGTTGAGTAAACCACTATTGGGTTTTGCCATTACTGTTACTGACAGATAAAAATGTCTTTGATTTGTGTGCTGCAACTCTTTCCAGTGAAGATATGGGTGCACATTTGCATTTGTGCTTAGCCTTCTGTTTGAATTTAAGATTTGGTTTTTTGGTGTATTGGGAAATTCTAATAGCACTCTAATAAGATTTTTAATTAGCAGATACGTATTTACACTTTCAACTAAATTAAGGACAGGTTTTTTTGCCTGGGAATTACATGATTTTTAATTTCATTTCTCAGTGGCTGTGGACTGAAAGGACACAATGTTGATACTCCTCTCAAAGTGACTTTCCATAAAAGGATTTAAATTTTATATTCCTTCTTCATTTGCAGTTGTTCAGCTCAAAAAAGCACTTCTCTAGAAACTAACAAAATGTTTACATTAGGATCATTGTATTGCTTTCATAAATAAGAAATCATGCTTTGACTATCTAGTAATATAAATAGCTGTCATTCCAAATATGCATTATCTTTATCATTCATTAAAATGGTTTTAAAATGTTAAATGCACATTTTGATATCTTTTCATCATATTTTTCGCATAATACTCTGGAATGATTAAAAGTTTCAATTATTCTTGCCATATCCAAACTGCTTATTAAATTTCATTTTCTGTGTTTTAATGTTGATTTTCTCCCACATATAATCAGCCAAGCAGTTTGCAGACAGAAATAATGGTGCAAACAATGAAAACCGAATTACAAATGCCTAATAGCTAGACATTTGTAACACAAATAAGGTTACGGAACATATGTGACAAACATGTTGTAAGAAAACCAGAAGAGATGGATTTAATTTGGAATATTAAATTGTGGAGAAAAGCTAAGGCAAATCAAGAATTAGCCACCAAAATATTTTGTGAATGTCTCTGAAAGAAAACCATACCTAAGAAGTCAATTTCTAAAACCAACCTGTGCGTTTTTCAGTTTTCTCAGTTCTAACTAGTACAGATGAAATAAAAGAAAGAAACAAAAATACCCAAGTTGTGCAATAAAGAATTTAAGTCAAATACAGGCAAAGTTAGTGGAAAAATTCCTCTTGCCTTATTATGATGTTTGACCCAAGCTTTAAATAAATATCAACATGAAGATACTACATAGATTTCTGAAGAAATAGTCCATAGCATTCTAACTGTGTTTTCTTTTTGCTTTAGTAGATAACTTGGTTGGACAGTATCTTTGGTGTTTGTCAATTACTTCTTCCCCATTTCATCGCTCCTTTACGCCACTAGACTAAGGTTACTCAAGTAGTGGTAGTGTCCTTTTATTTTTCCTTTTTCCTTCCCTCCCAAGATTCATTGCATATTCATATATTACCACAAATTTTCCCCAGAGGATCTGGGAATAATTTCAATCTGCCCCAGGGTCATTTCTGTCATTATTGGCTATTCATTCCCATTAGAAGCTGTTACCCATCCTATTACTCAACATAAAAATGAAATCCTGCGTTACCTATTCCCTGCATCACCGTGATGCTGGGGTTCCCCTCCCGCCATTTGAGCAGTTTGTGGCAGTGAAGACCACCACTCCTAGAAGGTCTGCAGGGGCAGCTTCTCTGCTCGTTCAACAGATGGTGCAAACCAAATCATCTCACTCATACACATAACACACATAGTTTTACCCACTGTATTATGAGGCTGTCAGGAGTGGTGTCATGTATATAAATCCAGCTCTATCCTGGTGTCATTTCCAGCTAAACCAGGCCTTTCTTCCATTTCTTTTTGAACGTAGCAGTAGATTTTCCAGGATGACTTGTGTGACCATGTCTTCTACCTCAACCACATGGTCCCAAAATGCATATTTCTGTGACCCCTATAGCACTGCTTTATCTGACACCAGAAGCAAGGAGAGGAACTTAGGATGGCCCAGCGAACACTGAGACAAAGAAGAGAATCACAGGAAACTGTCTGTAATTGTAAAATCCAAGGCTGTCGCCGCTTCTTCATTCAGGACACAGGCTAGATCTGGACTTGGGACAAATCCAAGTGGTTACTGATGGTGCCTGCTGCCCGAGTAAGCCTTGCTTCATTTGTTGCAGCAGTTGAGCAGTGCATTGAAAATGAGGCAAAGCATTAGAAGACTTGCAAGATGATTTCATGATTCGGATAACTACGTACTTCCCTGAAGAACCTGTTTCTATCCCTGCCCAGGCTGCAAAGGGTATTTGTAGTCAACTTGGCACACTCGTGCTCACCCTGCCCTTTCTCCAAGTCAACATGAGCTTACCCTGCTGGTGAGCTGATCCAATACCATGTACATCCACAGCACAAAGCCCAGGCTCATATTCCCCGCGCAGGAAGACAGGCACTTGGCTGCACGTAAGGTGCCCAAAGTCAGTGGTGTGAAGTATTTACTAAGAATGTGAGTTTTTCTACCAAGATCCATTTGGTTGAACCCCATCTCTCCCAGGGATAGCCTGTGACCTGTCTCAACAGCTGCCGTGAGGAAAGTGTGCTGTTCAGGGCAGTTCCCCTGAGTTCTCCTGACAGCTATCCTATCAAGACAGGAAGGAAAAAAGAGTTTTCCAAGAGGCAGAGATCTGCTCAAGCCTGGGCACAGTGGACTTTGGCTAAACCAAAATCAAGAGAAGCAAAGCGGCAGAGATCAGAAGAAAGAAACAAGCGCCCAGCTGATGACGTTGGACTCACACAGTTTTGCTGCTGGGGAAGGAAGCCAGCTGAAGCAGCCTGATAACCACACGTGGTACGATCAGCAACTTCAACGGTTAGCCAGATGGGAGCAGGAAGAAGAAAAGATGGCATAGAAACAAAGCCCGTGAGTAAATAATGGAAAACAATTCCAGCGAGAGCTGCCTTAACAGTACCTCTAAAACTTCTGTGTAAATAGTCCTCCAAAGGCTGCCTTACAAGAAATCTGAAATAAATGCTAGAGTCAGAGTGCTCAGCAGCCTGCAGCTATTTGCAGGTGGGAAGCATCCCGCGCACTGAGCACCGGGGCTTCCAGGCTCATGGGGGCTTGTTCACCCTCCCAGGCGCACGGATCCTGACACCGCTCATCCCCAGCAGCGGGACCAAGCTCTGCCGGCTTCACTGCACACCCACCTGGTCCCACAGCACCCTGCATGCATCATCTGCGTCCTGCGTGGAGGTCACCTCTGTCCCTGGCTGCTGCCTTTGTCAATGGATAACAACTGCTGCAGTTCTTCCTATCTATTTGTGTGCAATGATACTATTCCATGCATTTCTGCACGGCCCAGCAAACACAAGGTGTGTTGCACGCTTAGTTTTACTTGCATAATGCTACATCTAAACTAGTATTCCCAACAGTGGTTTACAGTTGAATTAGCCTGTAAATATTCTAGGAATTAAAACACTAAAAGGATGCAAACTGTGCTGTTGTATTGTTAAACAGGCAACTACTGCATTTTGTTTTAGCAAACATTTCTTTTCATTCTCATTAAAGAGAAAGCTGTTTTCACAGGGTTTGATAGAAATGGAGTAAAGGATGCTATATGTCTTACTAATCTTATGAAATTTTCTGCTTTCACAAGCCTTCAGAGTTAAAAAATAGGAAACACCCAGCCAACAATTCATATAATTCAGCCCAAAAAATCAGAAACAAGTGTTGGGGGTTAATATGCTCTGAATGACTCCAACAATAACCTTAGAATAAAGCTCTGAACAGTTTGATGATCAGGTGGCATGCGCCAAGGTGACAAGAATAAGTGTCCTCAGACACCACGAGTCTTTGCTTTCCTCCCCCTTTTTATGATCTCTGACCCGGCTCTGCAGAGATCATACACTGCAGCTTTTCTTTTATCTAAAAAAATCCTTGAGAAGGTTACAGTAGGTGAAGTGATAATACTGTAGACATAGCCTACTTCTCCTTTTGTGTGGCAGTTCTCTGAAATACTCATAAAATATGCATGTTTTAAGCTTCTTTGTGGCACTGACTATTGTGCTAGTTAGCTTCATGAAAGCAGCGCAATAGCAAATTTAAAGGGACACCACCAACTGATTTGAGGCCTTAAAAATGGTTTGACTCAAATTCAGCATGTGTGTTTGAAGATGCTGGATGTTAAACAAGTCTAATAATTCTAGAAATGCATGTTGCAATAAATACCTTAAACTTTAATTCAGAACAATTTGAGTTCTTTCAAATTATCTTCCACAAAGTTGTGAAGCCCCTTCCAAAACACGACTGTGCCAAAGTAAGAATATAGGAGAAAGAACTCCGCAAACTCTGTAAGATAAACAAAATGATGTAATTTTAAAAAATTATTTTAAATGTTTCTCTATTTTTGCACAAACATTCCCAAGCAAAGATCTTTGTCGATTCCACTCTTGCAATCTTCTGAACAGATGGCTCTAAAGTCTTTAAAGATAATACTGCAGGGAAGTTCAAGCATCTTGTTTAACTCTGAAAACTTTCCAGTCTCAGTGACAAACCCTTCAGAGAAGGTAACCCCAGCCTTCAGCTCTGAGTATCCATTACCTCAGTCCACTCAGAAACACATCCAAAAATGGCAGGTGGACTTCAGCCTTAACACTTCTTCCACTGATGACCAACCCACCCATCCCCTGCAAAAAAAGTCAGAACTTGGATCATACAATACTGAAGGCCCTAAGCCTGTTGACAGTGTCCCTTAACAAGAGCCAACCCGGCTTTTACACTCTTGGAACGGATGTGACATCTGAGGAAGGTGCAGAACCCGAATACTCCTGACCTTACCCCCCCTGTACCTGGTGTGCAGCCTGGCAGGCACGCCAGTACCGACAGAAGGCACTTGCTGCAGTTGCCTAGTTCAGCATCTGCCCCTCTCCCCCATTTTTGTAATAGTTTTGGGGTTAGAGCAGTTGCACAGGATCTGGAAAGACACAGGTTTATGTCTCTCTTGCCTGAACAAGGTTCAAACCCACACCTTGTAAATCCCAAGAAAGAGCATTAACGACCAGACTCTGCACTCTCTGCACGTGAAAGGAGACAAGGGGCAGGAGGAGGTGCCATTTAGCAGAAGCGTTATCAAACAGAATTAAAGATTTGTTGTACAAGACAAAGAAATCACATATGCAGCAGGAGGAAGGCAAGGCTCCTCGCATCTAGCGAGGTCCCTGACCAGCTGGCTACAGAACACTGGTTTCCCCGACCCTTTTCTCCTGCCTGATTCATCTCGAATCCTTGGTTACACAGTGGCATCAAGTCAACAAGAAGAGAGGTGAGCGTCCCAGCTAAGAACAGCATTAACCTGCTGGCATGTTACTCCTCTGATCTAAGCGGTTTTGTATTCACTCAGAAAGAAGAATATTGGAATCTGGTCTCCTTCATCCTGGGTGAGAGCTTTAATTATTGAACCATTGCAGAATGAGGGTACCTGCAGCAGCTCTTCCTCCAGCTGTGTTTTAAATTAAAAGAGGCGTAGTGAGTTCTATGGGGAAAAAATAAAAAAGGCTGTCCATTATGACGGGAGGGGCTCAGCAGCATGTAAAGAAGCCTCTCTGCTGCCTTCGGTGACTTGCCAGAAGTCATACAAGGGATCAGCAGCAGAGCAGGGAACTGAATCTAAATTTGCCTCCTAACCCAGTGCCCTTTCTCCTGCATCTTCTGAGCTCTCAGCTTCCAGCCGCCCAAGATTCCCCAGCTTTACATGAGTTTGCCTTGCAGGGTGCTGAAGCCCTTCAACACATTTCCTCTTAGACAAATCCAAGGAGACATACACACACTATTCCCCCGCTGCTAGTTTTATGTCTTGAGTGCCATGCCCCTACTGTGAAGAAAAGGACAAAACAGAGAAAAAGCCAAAAGGGGGAAGATTCAGAGAGACAACCTGCCCAGACGCTGGAGACCCTTCTCAGAGTGCACGTCTACGGTCAAATGATCAAAGCAAAACCATTTTTGCTGTTACCACTCTTCTCTGGGCCCTTTGAAGAAAAGAAATAACAGATCACAAAAGAAGTGAATATTTACTCTTGCAGTTTACATAGCATGTGATTGCTATCCAGCTTCTTTAGTTTTTGCTGCACCTGTTGACATGCTTCCTAAAACTATTGCAGGGCGGAAAGGCTTCTTATTTTCAGGCGTCAGCTATTTCAGCCTCTTAAAGATTTCTCTCTCTCTTTCTCGCAGTTAACAGGCAAAGAGTCCCTCTCTAACACTGCCTCCTGAATTGCTGCCCGTGGAACTTGGCAGTCAAAGGAATAACATCTGCTAACGTCACCAGGATAATCTATACTTTATCACCATCACCTCCTTCCACCTTCCCCTCTCCCCCAAAAGGATAAATCAAACTAACCATCACTTGCTTAAAGATTTTCCCTCTCTTTTGTTACCCCTCTCTAATGTCTACTTACAACTGTGTGGCTCGGACATTTCTCAGTGTACGGCAGATAACACACTGACAGACAGTAGCATAGTCTTAACGCCAGAAAATTTGGAGTGACTCATCTTCATGAAAGCAAGCCATGTGAGTCACAGCCATGATGACTCAGAAGCCTGAGGAGAAGGCATCTTTCTGGGAGGAAGAATTGAAATTGTCCTACTTTTGCGAATATATAACTTAGGCAGGAGCTTCCCATAGGGGTAGATTTAGGGGTCAAGGAGTGAGGGGGAATTACATCATCAAAAAGTAAAGGGACAACATGTGTATTAATAGCACAAAAAACCTCCACCAGTTACATTGTGACTCACCATATTTTCATTATTAGACCTCCTATTTAATAAATAACATCCTTCTTTTCTTGTTATGGCAAATTAAATTCTGGTAGGCTTTTTGTTGAAGTGCTTGATTGCCTGATTTCATTGACCATTCAATAAGGATTTCATGAGTGACCACAGGGAAAATAAAACTTAGAAGACCTACAGTTCATTAAAGCTGTCAGCAGAAGTGGACAAATATGACACACTGAATAACAAATTGTAACGTTTCTAGATGTGAACGTGATAAGGCATTTATCCCGCTTCATGCTTCCCTTGATGGTAGCAGAAATATCAGACTGGGTCTTCTGAAACAAACAGTATGAATGTATAAGTCTGCTTATCATAATTTGCATATAAAGTATAACTCTGCTTATCAGAAATTGAGCAGAGATCTAAACTAGCAAGCACCCAAATGTGATGGGAGAAGTCACGCAAATTTCCACCTACAGACCACATGTGGTCCAGGCTATGTGAACCACAAGACAGATCAGTCTTTGTGTACAGAGGCTACGAGACTTTTCTTTCAGGGCCTTACACAGAGCTACAGAAGGGATGAAAATTCATTAAATAGAAAGATTCAGTGACTGCACAGACAGGTAAGTTAGAAAACTCCATCTAGTTATGTGGTTTGATCCATCAAATTTCAGCTAACCTATCCACCCGGCGCTGAAGCAGATGCCTCAAAATGGTCTCTCATACCCAGGACCTCACTGCCAGGACGGATGGCTCTGTGCCGAAGCTGAGGGCGCACTAAACTGCATCGCATAGTTGTTCATCGTTCATTTTGTTGCCTGATTAATGCACTCTGCTCCCTCATGCTCTTTATCTGTCTTTTTTGCCTGTCTTTTCTTCCTTCCATATGTCCTTAAACATCTCTCTAGGTAGTCTCTTCTCTGATCTCACCTTCGCAGTTTTTAGTTTCCTTTTCTAAACTGTGTGAAGACAGTCTTGTTCATTTTTTTTACTGCTGCCAATAGGATCTCCACTACTGTTGAGTAAACTGTCCTTTGAATGCCTCCGGTGTTAGAATCAGTTTATTCTTCAAGTTTCAGACCTTGCCACCAGAGTTGGCTTTAAGAAATCTGGTTTTTCTTTCTTCAAATCGACCATCCTACCCCTGGCCACTCTGGCCACGTCCTTTAAGTATGCTGTCACATGGACTAGACTAATCAAGGGCTGTCTCTAAATACCTTTTCTTCAACCTGCTTCCCATTCCCTTCAATTTCTTTTTACATTTTGATTCCCCATGTTTGTCTTAGAGTTATAAAGTAATGCAGCTTCACTTAAAACCTCAGGCAAAAAGTTTAGGCTAATACATTTTATTTGGGAAGACCAGGAACATGCAAATGAACTCCTGAGGTCCCTTCCAATCTGAATTCCTCTGTGAGTCTCTCAGACTGATAGTTACAGTGCCATAAATAAAAAGCAGCAGTTTGTTACCCCACCATAACTTAGCTACTTGTCCAAGACCGCATCGCCATTTGAAGACACGGCTTACAGCACATACCTACCGCACGGGCACACAAAGAGCTGCTTTAAAAGGCTGTCAGCGTTCAGATGCTTCATAAGGAGAGGAAGCCCGTAAGCACACAAAACAGAGAGGTTTTGCAGATGTTCCTTGGAGAACCCATCCATTGTCAATTATTTTGAATATTTAGCCTGACAGACAGCAGGGCTGGCTCTAGCTGCAGCTGCTGAGGACATTGCTGCCCTGGGTGTTTATTCTGCCCCAGCCACAGCAGAATTACCCAGCTCCCACTCTGGCATTACCATCATCAGCTGGTAAAGGTTCGTTTGCATTAAAGCCCAGGATGGGAAACCGGTGGAGGTAATGCACCTGCCTATAATCTCTCGTCTGCACCCTGTGGCAGGGGTGCAGGTCTCCGACAGCAGGGACACGCAGGGGGCTCGGGGCAGCAGTGTCTCGATCTACCATGTGTAGGTATGCCAGCAAACATCTGCCACAGCCTGGAACTTCCCTGGACTTAAAATTCAGATACTTGTTTGTCTTCCTATAGATGTAGGCAGAGCAATGCTCGCCTCCCACACTTCTAATGCTACCTCAAAGGTATTTATAGATCTTGGCAACATTTTCTACAGCGGTTGGCTCTTGTACGTATTCTGATTTCAGGATGCCTCAGCTCGATTCCCCTGAAAAGGCCCGGTTACCGAACATGCCAAGCACCAGCTCTCTCCAGAAGCAGGTCACGTTGAGGAGGCCCTCCGCACACCCAAAACACTTGATCCCTCACCCTCACTCTTCCTCTTCGTCAGGGCAGGTCTGCGGCAGGCGTGAATCAGCAAAATTTCTGCTGGCTAATAGAAATTGTAGTACTGTCTTCTTACAGGTTTTCTACTTCAGTTGTCACAGACATACTGCCCTTCAGTTTCCTCTCAGTTTTCCATATTTTTTTGTCACCTCTTCGACACTGACTTGAGGTCACACAACACAGTCCTTATCTTGAAGCAGCAAGTAAAGGCGTAGAAGAAAAACCTTAAAATAGAAGCACGAACCAAGCCAAAGTAACTTGCTGATCTGCGTGTACATATGTGATTATATGCTATTGCTACTTTTTCTGACATAATGCTAATACGGTCAGTGGTTTGGGGGCTGCCTTCAGAAAAAGAAGCAATTGATCAGAGATCCACTAATTCCGCTGACACAACTGTGTTTGTATTTCTAAAAGTCCTATTTCCCTGAGCAATCAAACAGCAGGGGACAGTGGGTGTGTTGATGCTGCAGGACACAGTGCAGCGCAGAGACACCATCTTTAAACAGGCTGGCTTGCGCCCTGGGAAACCAGGCTGCTGCAGCAGGGCACACCTCCGCTTTGGACCAGTGCATCCACCCAGGTTTGCACCTTAACTCCTTCACACTTTCAAAAAATTTTTTCCTTTGGTCCCTGGCTCCCTGACTGTAGTGTTAAAAGTCAAAGAAAATGACGGGAGTGGGCTGAAGCAGGTTGCGATGGTGCTGTTCTCAGCCAGCGTGCAAGCCCTGCGGAGCTGCTGGGAGCGGGTGGCAGAGGCCAGGAGTCCCCTGCCCCGGGCTCTCTGCAGAGCAGCCAGGCAGCACACCCAGGACTGAGGTCCAGGATGCTCCAAGAAAGCACAGAAGTCCCAAGCCAGAGTGACTCTTCCCTAAATCAGGACTGTTGGAACAGGTCCAGAGAAGGGCCACAAAGATGATCCGAGGGCTGGAGCACCTCTCCTATGAAGACAGGCTGAGAGAGCTGAGATTGTTCAGTCTGGAGACGAGAAGGCTCTGGGGAGACTTTATAGCAGCCTTCCAATATTAAAAGGGGGCCTACAGGAAAGATGGGGAGGGACTCTTTACCAGGGCATGTAGTGATAGGATGAGGGGTAATGGTTTTAAACTGAAAGAGGGGAGATTTAGATTAGGTATTAGGAAGAAATTTTTCACTATGACGGTGGTGAGACACTGGAACAGGTTGCCCGGAGAAGTTGTTGGAAGTGCTCAAGACCAGGCTGGATGGGACTTTGAGCAACCTGATCTATGGGAGGTGTCCCTGCCCATGGCAGGGGGTTGGAACTGGGTGATCTTTAAGGTCCCTTCTGACCCAAACCATTCTATGATAGGTGGCCCTATATTTAAGCATCTCCAGTGCCACTGCATGTCTTGCTGCTAGTATTTTTCCTACTCACCCAGAATGATTTACACTATCGCAAGGTAAGACTGGATATAGGAACAATGTAGTCACTGTAGCTTAGAAAACATATTTACACCTCAGACAAGTACATGCATATTCTTAAGGAGTACTGATAAAGGGAACTTCAGCAGCTCCAGGAGATAAAATCTGGATTAGGCTCAGGCTTATCCATACTCTTGGCTCGGTCCGTGAGTCCTCACGTCTCTCAGTGCCCAAGCATCTTTGTTTTTTCCTTAGCTCTTGTCATTCCCTCTCAGAAAAATCACTCAGAGATGCTGAGTGAACAGTGAGGACACTTACTATTCCCTGCACAACCACACTCCACCTTTGCAAGCTGTTTCTGCAGGGAATTGATAAGATCCTGAATTACATCAACAACAGCAATGGGCGTTGCTGCACAGCAGTGTTAATTCCTCTACTAATTCACAGCCTCCATGAAACCAAGGCCAAAATTCAGAGTCATCACCTTAGAGGCACTCCGGACACAGCCCAAATCAGACATAATTAGCAGACCATGTATTTAATGATAAGGTATTGATACTATTTGACATTGAAATTACTTCAGAACTTCAACTCACAAAGGCTATATATTTTAATTATAAAGTTATTTATAGCCTTGATAAGAGGATAAAACTAAGTCCCTTCTGCCTCTCGCTGGTTGCTGAGCACATGGATGTTAAAGATCCTCCTTGCATTCAGGGATCAGGAAAACCCATCTTATTTCTCCAAAATAACGTTGCTCTCAAAATTAACTTCACAAGTATTGACTTTGTGCTTGTCATCATGTTTTAAAATAGACAGATAAATAGATAGATAGATAGATAGATAGATAGATAGATAGATAGATAGATAGATAGATAGATAGATAGATAGATAGTGTTAGGGACAACTGCCTACACCTTAAGGTACTAGAGCAGTATAACGTTAAATTGGAAATAAAAGTAAATTGTTCAGTTTTCACTGGTTAAGAACACAGCTCAGAACACAACAGTTAGTACAACAGGTATATACATAACATATACATAATTGTAAAAATTTGTTCTGATTAAAAGTACTACTTTTTATAAAATGCTGTTTACTACAAGAATAAAGATGCAGAAGTAGATTATATTGTGCTTTCTCTTCTGTATGCAGCCAGTTGAAACGTAATGCAAAGTTATGTGGATAAAGGAGCAACGTATTTGAATGTACCTCTCAACATCCTAGACATAGGGCTGCACTGCAACCGGAAGAACCCGTGGAAACCAGCAGTACATCAAATTCAGAAATTATCTCTATAAAACCACTTGTGTGGTTTATTAATTCTGACATAGTAGTTGGCTGTACAAAAAATGGTGACACCATATTGCAGGCTGGAATTACAGCATGACATTCATTTGTAATCAGATTTTCATATAGAGAAAGAGAGGTGTGAGAGAGATGGGTGACATTAGGAAGAACGACCCTCCCTCAAAATATTTTCTATTGCAAAGCATTCTTGAGTTCAGTATCCAGAAATTGTAACCACTTGTTCCAAAGAGTTACCGAACAGGCAGGTAAGAATAAAGGAGAAAGCACAAATTACTCAGCACAGCAGAGAAGGAAGAATCCTGCTAGACCCAGAAGTCAGAGATGTGCCTTCTAAATTCCAGCCTTGCTAAGCCTTCGTGAATTAATAAAGAGATAAGATACATACCTTCCTACCATACAATGAGGATGGTGAAACACTGGCACAGGTTGCCCAGAGAGGTGGTAGATGCCCCATCCCTGGAAACATTCAAGGTCAGGCTGGATGGGGCTCTGAGCAACCTGATGTAGTTGAAGATGTCCCTGCTCATTGCAGAGGGCTTGGACTAGATGACCTTTAAAGGTCCCTTCCAACCCAAACTATTCTAGCATTCTAACTTTTCTGCAGTTCCCAGATCAAAATATAGGTTGGTTGAGCAGTCTGAAATTCCCACTTACTCTGCAAGAACTAACATCTTCCTCCCTATCCAAGAGTTTTGCAAATAGAGCTTCAAGAAATACCCTGCACGACAAGCAGAAGTTCCAGAACATTTGGACAGGACTGCTCAAATAAACATTAAGGACATCTGTTCTGAAAACTAAACCAATCTTTCTGGTTTTATATGAGTAATACGCTAAAAATGGATCATAAGTGGCCAAATTCTGTTCTCAATCAAACTTAAATAACTTCAATGATTTCAATACTACTGCCCTAATTATCTCAGCTGATATGCATCACTTCTGCCCACTGGCAAAGAAGCTGCAATATTCACTATATTACAGGACGAGGGGCTTTCCGTAGTTGAAATTCTCTCCTTTCATTGTCTCTTCACTGGTAATTTTATTTCCTGCTAGCCTTCGATCTACTATAATTTAGTCATTTCATTTCAGTTTGCACATTTTTCATCAAGTTGAGAATTACAGTTTGAAAAAAGTGCACGAGGAAAAAGGCAGAAATGGAGAAAAGCTAGCATTAGCATACATTATTTAATCCACTCAAATTACACCTTCGTTCAGTCCAACAGCAGAGCATGAGCTAGTCACAGCCACGAGTAACACAGTGGGATAGATTACCAAAGGAACTAAGGAATTTCTTATTGGTTAGTCTTTAATTTCAGATTGTAGGTTTCTCTCAAAGACATACCTGAGTTCAGCTACAATTTATCAGACTTGACAGCTTTTACTTACATCCTAGAAAGATGAATTTCCTCCACAGCAGGAATTACCAAGTGACATTTTGTGCTGTGTATTACGCAGGTGATCAGACCACTTATTCATATCTTCTCGATGTGGCCTTGAAATGGGTGAGTCATGCTGAGGCTACGCTACCTTATTTGATGTGGCCTGGACTTTCCAAATGAGTATTTCACTTTACAGACCAGTCTCTGCCTAAAACAGTTGTAAGGTGTCACAGTTCATTAAGTTACCAGGACCCAACTGATTTCAATTCTTAGTATTCCTGGATAGGAACATGTTTCTCAGCTTTGGTTTAATCCAAGTCCAAAATTAGGAAACATTTAATGTATGCACAAGTCGTAGCCCTGAAGTAAAGTAATAATCAGTTTTAGATTGTATGGGGGAAAGAAAACAAAACCCACCAATATTTTCTTTCAATAACATTAATACATGAATTCTTATCACTGCTAACTTGTAGTAATTTTGAGACAGAGAAGTACTAAGTGATTCTGTAATCTTTACTGTATTCTTTTTATGTCTTTGAAGAACTCAATAAAAATTACACTAGTGCAAGACTCAGTGAATTCAAATTTCCACAGCTCCTCACAGAAAATCGTTTGAGGCTGGGGAAGTTAATATCTCGTGGGCCATCAGCAGCAGAACATCCCTTGTGCTAATGGAACGCAGCAATTCTCAATTACCAAATGGCAGAATGCATTTTATTCTATTTCTGGCAAGCGCCACAATATCAGACGTTAAAATCACATAATTTCATTTTTATAACATTTTTACTTTCCTTCCCTTTCATTTCAATTTGGATGTGATATTAGCAACCAACAATTCAAGAGCAGCCAGAAATAGAAATCAGATCCTTGTACTATCCAAGAATAGCTTAAAAAAACATTTCAAAGGCTATGAAGCATTAACCTTCTCCTTCAACTTTTTAAAAAAAGTATTATGTATTGGATCCTTAAGTCATATCTGAAATGGGAGAAGGCAAGATTAGAAGCAGATATCAAAGGGTCACATCACACAATTCACAGTAAATAAATACTTTGGCAAAGGCATAAATAATACAAGGTTACGTAAGAATTTCCAAGCATTATTTGTACCCTATAATCTCTTTCAAGTAGCAGCACCATAAAGCAACCTGCAACCGACTGTAACGCATTCCTTGTCTCATTGCTTTTTACTGCAGTAACCAGTGTAATGAAAAAAATATCATTAAGGCTGAATTTGACTAGGGGAAGTAAACAGGGACCAAACTCAGCCCTTCTGTGAGTATCACACTCCAGTGGCAGCAAAAGGGGAGAAATGTGAGGCTCTATTTGGGCCTGATCCAGAGGCAATTGAAGTCAGTGGAGTTAAATAAAATTTTCCTACCTTCTGTCTCACTCTAAAGGATTCTCAAAATTGACAAAAATTAGAAACTTTTAAAAATTTCACAGAAACGATATGGAAGCTGTAGCGAACTTCCAGTCATACCACTACACATGGAATTTGAAGTCTCTAGTGTTTCAGTACCTACACAAACATTTTTATTTTTTTTTAAAGGACAACTTTTCAGTTAACACCTAGACTTTAACATCCTCATTTTGTTCTACCAGTGCTCTAGAATGATATTCTGAATTTTGTAGTGCTACTATGTAATCCAAGCTACTGTGAGAAACCATGTTCAAATCTCCTTTCAAACGCAACGCCAACCCAAATCCACAGGAGAACCCAGAGCATCTCTCCATAGCAGAGAAAGGACTTGTCACCACGTTTACATTACTGCAAGGACTATTGAAGGTCTTATGAACTCTTAACCATTTTCATCAAAAGAAACCACTTAAAATGGTGGTGGGACGTTGCCAGCTGAGAATATGGATATCAAGCAGTGGGATTTTTGGCTGTGCTATTATGACAGCTCAGCAAGGTCTCAGAAACCTTGGTATTACGTGCATTAGAATAACATATAATACACCTGTCAACAGGCAAAATTGCTTTACACTGAAAAGGGACTATGCTAATTGCACAAACCTGCAGACAAGTTAAACACTAGTAATGATGATCCCAGTAGTACTGACAGAGTTTAATAAGCACGTAGAACTAACAAAGCTAACAAATAATAGGATGCTTTCAATTCAATTGCTGTGTTTGTGGTTTTAACTGAAAATAACTGTATCTGGAATCAGCATACATATTATTTGCATATCATAATAATTTGAAACAGCTACAGACTTGCACACTTTAGGTGCACACAAAACATGAAGGAATAAAAGGAGCAAATTTGGCACCTTTTTGTACTGCACACAGTGTACTGTATGAAAACCTTGGTTAAAAAAAAAGTAGCAAATGAGTGATATGATACACCGGGATGTGTACTGGGTAGAAGGGGAGCTATAAATCAAGCTGCAGGACAGCTGAAGTGAACCGGTGTGGGCTGCTTGAGGTGCTGCAGGTGCGAGCAGTAACTCCGCTACTGAATCGTGTTCGTGGCTTAACGGTCCTGAAATTGTAGAGGCCAGAAGACAAGAGCAAGCTCGCACCTTGCTGTGAAAAGCTGTACCCTGCAGAGTTACTGCTCAGCTCCAGAAAGAGCATCTGCATGCAGAGAGTGATGCAGACAAGTCAGTAAGGCCCCTTGTTGGCAGGAGGAGCTCAGGACACCCAGTTCAACAAAAATGCGAAAAGAAAACAAGAAACTGCCATCTTCTCACTTGTTCACCCTGGAAAACCAGGGTTGCGTGAAAGAGCCTGTATGACCTGCAGCACAGCCCTGGACCGGGACAGCCCTGCGGGCCATGTGTGCATTAGGAACCGCTCCCTGCTTGAGGGACACCACGGATTGTCTGTAGCAGAACTCAAGAAGCCATTACCAACCACAATCAAAAGATAATCACATATAAAGTAGACTTAGCAGAAAAAAAGATATAACTGCACTCAGCAACAGGATAAAATTTCTTAGTCTTCCTGTGTATTTTTCTGGGAGCGACAGTGTAGTTTTCCAATCTTAACACAGATCTTTATAATTCTTTAGCTTCTATGAGATCACTGTACAGTTGTGTGTGTCCTGTTCAAAATGATGCTTGTAAGAGGATCTCTTGGGAAAAACCATGGCATGAGCTTAGGACTCAGTAATGTATGGTGATAGGCAGAGAGCAAGGGGAGGCTTCAGAAAGCTACACAAAAGATAGAGAAATTCATTGCTGTTTTTAACCCTTCCTGTTGTCCGTAAAGCTAGAAAGCTGCAGCTACACAGCACCAGCAACCATTCCCACTTTCTGTTCCACACAGCTACAGACCTCAGCTGGTTTTCCTATTATGAGCATCCTTTGAAGAAAGCCCTCAAGAGCACAAGAGAGCCGCATTAAATCAGACCAGAGGTGCAAAGGTGACCAGCATCCAGTCTGGTACCATGGCTAATAGCAAACGTAGGGAAGCCCATAAAGACTGGAATAACATACAGTGATACCTCTCTACAACACTCCCACAACTTCTAGCTTGGGGGTAAGAGGTGGTGTCATTGGATTTGATAATCCCCATTTGATTTTGCTTCCCTTCATGTGTACAGACATGTTCTGAACATATGTGAACTGTTAGCTTCCACACTGCTCTCTCTGTCAAGGAATTTCAGTGCTGAACTATTCAGCGCACGAAGGAGTCCTTTCTTATTTTTGTCGCTTGCCTGATGTATTCAGTATCTTCCTTCCGAGAACGTCATTATTATGGAAAGAGAAAGTATGTCTGGTACCTAGTCACCACTTGTGGGGGAAAAAATAACAACGAAATAAAATGAGACAGATCTTCCCCTTCTTGCATATGATAACAAACCACTACTGGAAGAGAAGGTTGATACAGGATTGTGTTCTCCTAGTAACCCCAGAAACCAGAGCCCTCTTCTCCAGGAGAGAGCTGCAACCCAAAGGCTAGGGCAGACTATTAAAGCTGGTGGTTGTAACTGTAGTCAGAAGCAGAGATTGCAGGGCTCGGCCTCCCAGGCTCTTGTGAGGAAGTCAACTCATTGCCACAAGTACCGTAGCCATTGAGGAACCAGAATTGTTTCTGGGTCTGCCAGCCTGTTTGGGAGGGATGGGAGGCAACACTGAATACACTTAACAGGTTAATCAATAAAATTACTCACATTCAAAGGAGTTATGTGCACACACTCCAGTGCATATTTATATGCAGCTGTTTAACAAGATTTTTATGTAAATGTTGAAAGAATACTCCTGAGTATGTACAGAAATGTACAACATATTTTCATAGAAAACTCTTTACAACTGCATTTCCCGTGTGAACATGGCAGGCAATTAAATAAATATGCTAGGGTCAATAAGCACAGGTTTCGGAAATTTAACTAATACAGAGCTAGTCCCAAGGAAGGGAGCTGAAAGTAATGAGGAAATAACCACCCTACAACAACAAGAAAAATTGTTTGGCTTTGCCACCACAGGCTTCCAATACGGTCATATATGGCATGTAATCCCGGGAGACAAACAGCAGACCCTGCTGAAAAGTAACCATGGCTATGAATACATGGTGAGCAGAGCTGATCTGTGCCAGAGAGCCTGGCAAAGGCACGGTCTTTGCCTGACCATCACCACCAGCCATCACGTGCGTTCCTGCCCCACGCCAACAAGGGGCGCAGCCTGGCCCTGCGCTTCTTACACCCTCGCACACAAAATCCCTAAGAGGCATCTAGTCCATACTCTACAGAACTATTTAAAAAACACTCTGAATTTAAGAGATATTCACCTATTTTAAACAGAAAGCTCCACTTTGATTCTGCCACATATCATGTTTTAATTTTAATGTTTTTGCATTTTTCTATTTCATTATTTGAGGAAAGCAGTAAATGTCCTTTCCTGTTAACTTTTCTTTGAACAACTATTTCTCCAAAATAAAATGCCAATCTTCATCAGCTGTTATGTATGCATATGTATATACACACAAAGCTGTGCCTTTTCACATCCACTGTTTTAAAGACAGCCCTCAGTCAAAATTAGCCACATTGCCAAGCTGATTCTCAACACTATCCATTTAACGAAAAATCAGGCTGTTTTCACCAATACAAACAAGGAGTACTAAGGAACCCAAGATCTCTTTCTCTTACACACCATCTCACTTAGCTATTTATTGAGCGCACCACGCTATATGCTTCATCAACATGAAATTTAATTTAATGCTTAAATAAGAAATAAAAGTAACCAGACATTCACGACTAGAATGACTTCAGATTTTTCATTCTGAATTTCTTCCGCATTTGATTTAGTTCCGGTTACAAACTGTTTACTTTTTTAGTAGCTGATTGAATTTGGAAGTGATGCTTGCTGACAAATAGTACATTCTGCTTTTCAAATATTAACCAGTGGGTTCTGCTGGTGTTTACCATACCACACCGTGCGTGTTCCAAGTACTGCTTTCATTGACTTCTTTTTAAACTGGAAAGATCACTATCTGAAAAATGTATTTAAAAAACAGTGCTAAAGTACCAGCCTTTACACTGCAACATTAGTTTAAAGACAGACAAGGGCAGGGGGGTTGGAACTAGATGATCTTTGAGGTCCCTTCCAACCCAAACCATTCTATGATTCCATTCTACGTACACAGTGGACTAGGGCGTAAGGGACAAAGTGGACTTCAACTCCAGCCAGCCACCACCACACCACCTGATGTGGAACACACCTACCACTCCAGGCAATGCTTCCAAGGAGGCAAGAGGAGGATGCTACAACCCTTTTAATCTTTGTTCTTATGTACGTCCGTGGTCTGCTACTTGGGTAAGGATGCTAATATCTGCCCTAAAATTAGAAACACTTTATAGCTCAGATTATATTTTCAAGATTAAAATGAATTTTGGGACAGCTACTTTAACTTAAAAGAAAAACAGCTGCCATACAGATGGGTATTGCCTCTCTACGGTGTAGTCTATATTCTTACGGTAGAATACAGCGTATTGATGTATACCCTGAATAATACCACAGTCATCAAGCAAACTGCTGCCAATTGCAGGTGAACCTCTACAGTTCCTGGCCTCCATAAACACAGAGCCAACACTTCATGGAAGCCGAGTAGTCAAGCACAGGCTTCTGGTCTCTTCTTAGGCGAGGCACAACTTGGCATCCAAGTCCAAAGAAGAAAGGAACGGAAATACTTTGTCCCCTGTGGCCCTGATGCCTCTAGGCACCGCTCCTGACAGAGAAAGCTGAGAGTGATTTGACCCGTGCTTCTCATGGGACCTTCAGCTGGCAGCTTCCTTGCACCAAAAGCAACGCCGACCAAGCAAAAAAGAAATTAGGGAGAAAATGTATATGACTGTGAGGAACTGACTACAGTGGGACTCTCCAGCTTGGGGGAAAGATGCTTCCCTAGAGGCACAACTGAAGTTTACAAAATGACAGCCACCGAGAAAATGAACAGGGAGGGACAATTCACAATTTCTTGTAACACAGCTAGAGGCAAAACTACTTTTCCCCCACAAAATGTGCTATTCTAAGCAGGGGCGGGGAGCTGATTTACCCGAGTCGAGTCAACATTTTATCTTATCAGCCTTGTAGGATTTTGTGTGCGTTGGTTCTCGCCGAGAAATCACGGACATGAATCATAATAAGTAAAGTTAGTGTTTTCGTTGTTTTCAAGATAGCAGAGTACCAGTTCTAGGAAGACTTCTCCAGAAGAACAGAAACAAAACTTCACAAGATTAAAGGGCTTTTATTGGTTCTGCAGAATTATCTTCCTTCTGTTATGGTAGTGACAGCGTAAGTAGATCATATTTTGCTTTCCTGAAGCTTTGAAATGTGTCTATCAAAACCTATTACCACAGCAGCAGCCTTTCCTACTAGAAGCCATTAGCCAGCAGGAAATAACAAAACTCTTCAGACACAAGCAAGAAAAAAAGAGCAAAAATTAGAAATGTGCTAAGACAAGAACAGGCTAAAAATATCAGTGAGCAAGTTTCCAGATATAACTGAAATACAGTCATAGGAAACACATCCAGCTCCCAGCAAATGCTGACGCTTCCTCTACATGGGCAACGGTCACTAATTTGAAGCAAAATATTACGCTATATATGAACAGAGTAAACTCTCAGAACTTGATTGAAAAAGCTGAGAATACTTTTGAAGATCGTAGATATATAGAGGAAGATCTGCTTCTCCCAGGCCAACAGTCACATCAGCACAAAGGATTGTCCTAACTGTATAGGCTGACAAAGATTCACCATTTTTCATAAAGTCTTCACTTTAAGATTACTACAGAATTTATTCCGGCCCACCATGTTAAGCCTTTGGTAATATTTAACTGTATCACAGAGCAGAGAGGGAAGCATTTTACTATCTATTTGGATGACAACAGTTGCTCCGGGCAGAAGCAGGTCAGCATCTTCAGGGTAACTGAGATCCAGCTACTCTATTTGGAGCGTACTGCGCCAACACACCTAGAAATGTCACCGGAAAAAATGTAGTACTAACCACCATGGGAATCACTCCCACTGCTGACCATGAATGGTTCAAGCTGATGGGAGTTTTAACCCCTTAACGTCATCTCCACACTCCAAAAGGCTGGCTGCAGACAAGCGGCGGCGGTGCACAGCAGCGCCTATGCGCCTCTCTAACGCAGAAGCGAAGGGCTGCAGGACAGGCTGCAGAGCTGACCGAGGAACAAGACAGCCCAGCCTTGCTGTGACGCTGCAACTCCTTCAGCGGCCTTTCATTCGGCTGGACCTTAGTAATTTGTACATCTTCAAAAATTAAGTGCTGTCAATTTAAAAAGGCCACAGAACATGTAATAATCAGTTTTACCAAGAAAAATTTATAATGAATAGTAATAGCTAATATTTAGAGGCAATTCAAGCCTTTAATAAATAACCTCAGGAACTTGCAATAGGAATACAAAGACATTTCTTCTGTTTCTAAATACGTGCTTTCTTTTTTTTCTCTTTGAGATTTTTGTAATTTTTTTTTCCCTATATTCTGTATGGCCACTTAGTGCATGTGATGGGGACCTGCTCTGTGTCAGGTTCCATAATCCAACACAGTGATCACATTTCACAGCCAAGGCTCAGAAACAGCTTAATTCCTATAGCTGCGGCCGGGGGGGGTCGAGGGGGGGGCAGTTTGTAGCAAGAAAATCTGGTGCCCCGAGAAAACGTCAGAACAAAAACATCCTGACCATTTCCATTAGGATGCCAGGACATTCTGTTTTCAAAACCATCCCAGCCAGACCGGGATGTCTAGACACATTATGTAGCTGCTACAAACCTGAAGCTTCATCTGTAGCTGACAAGCTACTGCTGAAACTACAAAGAAAAGAGTGTATGTCCAGTAGGCTACACCGTTCTTCTGCTACAGAAACTTCTGCAAAAATCTCTCATTTATATGAGCAGAACAAAATTTTACCCAAAATGATAATGCAAAATTGTTCAGTTCTGGATAACAAAAAGCATAAACTCTTAGTAGCAAGAAATCCAGGGCCAACAGTCTGGGTAGGGTTACTTCAGTCTTCTGACACCAAAACTAAAACCAGGCTTAGGCAGGTAGCTGAGACAGTATGTCAAAGAGACCTGATTTGAATTAATAAATTCAGTCACCTTCTTCACCTCATATCAAATGCATAAGCAGTTAACATCAAAAAGCATTCACTTCGAAAGAAGAGCGGGTATGTTTTCTCCCTTTTTAACATATGGGAAGCTCCTCCTTATGTCCTAGGAAACGGAAAGCCAAATGGAAAATATCAGTGTTTAAAAGGAAGGCATAATCAAGAACAAGTGCTTCTAAGACTACATAGGAAAAACAGGAATTTCACAGCCAGTTAAGGAGGTTCACAGAACATGCAATTTAACATAGCTCTACCTGAAATTGCATACCTAAAGGAGCAAGGAGCTGAGGTAGGTGAAGGCCAGCGTTAGGGAAAGCAGTTACACAGAACATGACTGAAATTCAGATCTTCAGAAAATACTTAAGAGTCTGATAACCACTGAACTTGAAAGCAGGGAAAGGAAACTCTCAAGGACTTCTGAAGGATTAAAAATTAGTGATCAAAATTAATTGCCAATTAGCCCTGACTGCTAAAACAGCAGAGTGGATCCTGGCATATACCAGGAGGGGATTACTGCAAGAGTGAAGAGACAATGTTAGTATAATACTATGGCATTTATGAGGCCATAATTAAAAGGCAATGTCCTGTCTTAGCATCCAAATTTCAGAAAAGATACGGACAAATATCAAAGTCAAGGGCTGGGAAATATGCACAATGATAGTCTAATTTATTTAAAAATAAAATAATAATCAGTTTCATAAATACTTCCCTGTCAGACAGACTTCTAGTACTGGTTGCCTCTTTATCCAACAAAATGGCCTGACTCGTTCCAATTATTGGAAACTGAAGGTACATAACCTCAAAAAGGAACTAAGTGTATTATTTTTGCCAATTAAAGTCACAAACTTTTGGAACAGCCTGTCATCTCATGTGGTTGGTTATAGATCACTGGAAGAAATTCAACCAAGATCAAATACCTTTATAGAAACCTTGTTGAAACTGAATGAGTAATTACAAACACGCTGTAGAGACAAATGAAATTATTTAGCCAGAATTATACAAAGACAATGATTTCTCCCACCCCTAGTTGACAAAGCCATTTTAAAAATTTCAGATTTCAGCGCATGAGGGCAACTCTGTTGATTTAAGATGATTTATCCAAGACTCACTTCAATAGAGCTGATATTAGGCACTGGCACAGTGACCCTCAGTAATGCACCAAAGATTACAACACCCAGTTCAAGCTGAATATATTTGGAAAGTTTTAAGGAAAACTGATACCTAGGCATGCTATATTGTTGAATCTTGCCTTCAAAGGGTGTTTTTTCTATTAGTTAACACCATTTGGTATTATGCCAGCTGCTATTTTCAGTGGCACATTTTAAGTGCTGCAAGATGTAATAGACATACCAGCAGCAGGCCAACCAAAAAAAATAATCATGGTTGGTTCAAGTAAGTAACGCGCTTAGGGAAACATCCTAGGTAAATACTAAAGCATCACAGATCTGCAAGTTTTTTCCAATTCTTTTTCTTATCAGCCACAGATACACAAACACACTACTTGCATGTATTTCACATTTCAATTCTCAACAGCAGCAAAAAACTGAGTAAAATTACCAATGCATTCAAATTTATGAAAATCACTTCCTATTTCACTAAAGGCTACATTCAGTTCACAGTCTGAGTAAAGATACCAACCAATTTTTTTTTTTTCCCCAAAAAAAGTTTGGATCCACTCAGAAGTCTAAACATGTTAAAAGAACAAAGGTAAACATTCCAGTCACCTTTCAGGTGACTAAAAGAGATCATAATCATTGAATAGAATACCAGGAAAAACATCAAGTAGTGAAGTAGGGAGATTATATCATCCCTGAATTCAGTAATGGTGAAGCACATTCTGGGATGTGTGCCCATTCCTGATGTATACATTTTGTGAAGGATCAGTGGTACACTGGAGTAAATTCAGAAAAAGATCCATAAAAATGAGCTGAAGAGCAGAAAACAGGCTTTACAGAAAGGCTTCTTCACGATAAAAAAGTCTGAGTTGTTCAGATTGAAATAGATTTTCACAAAGAAGGCAAATTTTATTTGATTACCAACCAACCAGTGGAAGAAGTTAATCATAAGTAAAGGAGATCTATAGGTATGTGGCATGATGAAGCTGATATTTACATGTTATCTCTGAATTTGCATATGCGACTTATGATGAAAAACAAACTGAAGCTAGACAAATGCAAATATGGAATAAGAGACTTATTTTCACCAGAAAACCTATCATGCCACCAAACAGATTGTTTACCATTTGAAATGTAACAACAGGATGGGATCTCCCTCTCCAACTCATCACCTTGTGGTCTACCAATTTCATGCAGGAATTAGTAGGTAGCTCTGGGTAATCTGTGCTGCACAAGGGCTTGGTCTTTTGATTTATTTTCTCAGGAATTTACTGCCTAGAATTGTTTCCCAAAAGATGTAACAAAGCAAGCCTGGGGTACTCTCTTTGAGTAATAATATAAGACTAGAAGGCTTCTTATTCAGTCCCTATGCCCACTACCACTGCGTGATTTTTAACTCTTATCAGTAATTCAGATGGTGCCTTTGATTTTTGTTTGCTTCACCTCGAAATGCTTACAATCTTGGCATTCTGCAAAGGTAGGAGACTGAAAAAGAGCAGCTGTGGTCTATTACAGTGATAATACAGTGAGCACAACCATGAAGACTTTCCTGAAAGCAAGAGAAAAACAATCTGAAATAAAAGTAACAGCAGATTGATGGAATATGACTGTTCCTTCTGTAAAAAAGGATGACAGAATCCCTTAGCTTTTTTTTGAGTTAAAAACGTGACTCTGCTTTTAATGTTCATTGTTGGTAGGGCTAGTTGGGACCAGGGTGACATCGAGAATAATTTCTCCTAAGAAATAAAGAATTATTCAGCATCACTATTCATTAAAAAAAAAGAAATTATTTTAGAAGCCAAAAAGACACGCATAAAACTATGTATTTTTCTTGCTCTTATGAAGCCTTAATGAAAAATGCATCTTTATTCAATGGCAAGCCAATTGATCTTAATCAGAACAAGCTGTGGATGCAGAGGGAGATGGCTCTTATCTGTGTTAACCACCCAATGAATATTCCTTTTTCCGTTTTAAGCAAGGAATCCCTTGGAATCAGATAATACCACACCTTGCAAAAAGGACTGTCCAGACTCAAATGTTTCTATATGGTGAGAAACCTGGAGACTACTGAGATGGAGACTGAAGGTGGAAGGACAAAAGAAAAAATGCTGGAAAATAGCTCTTAATAATTTCTGATTAAATAGAAATGTATGTTTTAAAATATATTTCATAGTGGGTGACAAAGAAATGTGGATTCCTACAATATGCAATGCTTACATTAAATAGCATTTTTTTTTCTAACATCATTTCGCTATACCCAGTAGAGCTGCCTGTGAACTGAGGTGTAACTGAAGTAGAGAGGAAAACACGCATCTTTCTTCAGAGAATGCAATGGGAATAGTCCTGTATTTCATTAAATTCATATTCATCATGCCTCTAACAACAGAGTTGATACAATTTGCGCATCATTTTATCTTTCTACTGAGATAAAAACATTTCCCTATTTCTACTAAGGACTTCTAGAGACCTATACAGCGGTCCACATCAACAAGAAAATTCCAGCATTTCTTTCTGGTCTATTAAAACTAATAATCAGTTCCACTGCTGTGACAATGCTGACAAGTTAAAAAATATGAATTTTACTCAGTAGGGAAATTATCATTTTTGCAAGAGAACCGAGACTGAAGAGATTCTCAGTAGATAACAAATGAGATCCACAGGGCTCAAGCCATCTATTTGATTTCCCCAAACCTCCATTTTTGTCCCTCCCCACCATGAAACAAACCCCAAACACACGCTGTTTTCTTTGCCTGGGGAGTCTCAGCAAGATGATACTAGATGATACATCAGCACTCTTAGCATTCTTTGTATGCCTTTATCAGTCTTCAAATAAAAATGGCTTGCTTGTGTTTGTCAGACCAGAGAGTTTTCTAGTGTTCAATTACTTAGACAAATGCTGACACATCCTTTTGATTACCACAGGCAAGATATGCCATCCATCATGGCATTTTCCTCAGCTTTTTTTCCTCCTCATATAGTTCATACTTTTTTGACGTTACTTATAATTTATGGTGTCCCATAAGTATTTATGCAACACTCGGGAAATCATGTCTTCAGCATGAAGGGGAAACAACTCAGCTACCTGTACTTAACCAGGCAACACACAGACGTGTAAATCGGTGTAATCTGTCCCAAACTCTGTGTTACCTATCTTTCTATGCTACTGCTGCTAGCTGGGCTAGGTAGATGAAAGTTGCCTTATGGACCAACTTTTGTCACTTTTATCCTTACTTAAGCGTGAAAATACCTTTGCCAGAAGAGTGACACAAGACGGACGTATCAAACAATCCTTTTCAGTATGACAAGTCTCCTCCGGGAGGCGTGAAAAAAAAATTCACTACAAAGATGGGTAGCCCACACATCCAAAGAGAGTGGTCTTGTACCCTTTTCTGATTGAAGACAAGTTTTACAATGTACTGACCTCATTTCTTATGTCACTTCAAGCCAGACTTCATATCAGGCATGCGCTTAAGCTTGTGCTGAAAATTAAGGTGGCATTTCAGTACCATTGAGGTTTAAATCCTTCTCTCCTTTTCCTGATGTTTTCCTGATCTAGGACCTTGAACCAATATGTCAACAGATTCAAGGTCGGAGTCTTCATTTGAGGGCAAAAGACTTTGGACAACCAACCTTATTGTTGGCTCCTTTATTGCTGGTTCTCTTACTGTTGTTCGCAGTGTTATACAGAAACAAGGCTCTCAAGCCTTTCTTCCTAGCATTGTTTTTTTGAAATAAGGTCATTAAAGTCTAACGACCCTGTAGCCACTGAAGACAAGACAGGTATTGTCATTAAACTCCTGAGAACTGCAATTCCTCATTTTTTCATTACGTTCATCAGAAAAAAAAACCTTTAGAGCACTCAGCACCTATCAGTCACAAGAGAATTGAACTTTCAAAGTCTCCAAGAGCTGACCTCTGCTTCCAAAAACAGCTTGTGTATTTACAGTCATGCTTTTTGACCTACTTTTCTTATTTTCCAATGGGAATACACAACCTAAAAAAAATTGGAATTTAATGATAGTAATGATTCATAAGTAAAAATTCCATTTTGGTACCATCAACCATAAAGGATGAGCCCTGGAAGTCTTTTCACAGACACACATGCATACTAGTTTGCTCACCTTTCATTATTGGCATTGCTACCTACCGATTAACTGGCAAATATTGTAGACAAAGTGCATACAAATCCTTGGGAAAAGCAAGGTCAAAACAACATTTAAGCCTGAAACATTAAAACAACATTTAAGCCTGAAACATTAAAACAATTTACTGGAAATTGTTTAGATACATACTTGCTTGTAAAACTCAGTGCTAGACACAATACTGAATTGTTCAAAGTTGTTCGTAATTGTTCAAACTATTCACAAGTTTGGTCCTGCTATAGACCTGAACAAGAAGAAAGATGGCACTTTCTCACCCAGGAAGTTTTCCCCCCTAATTTAGCAGTAACACACACACAGCTTTGGAGAAAGGTACTCCTCAAGTACCTTGAAGACCAAGTAACTTAGTTTCAAACAGATAAACGAATTGCATTCTTATTTCTGAATTCAATCACTGGTATCTATATGATACACTAATATGGTCAGACGAACACGAACCTGATTTTGTCTCATACAAAGAAGCAAGAGCCCATATGAATTCTAAGATTTCAAGTTGAGTTTGTATGGGTGGAAGTTAAAGCGAAGACATCTGTGAATACAGAAATTAGGTAGTAGCCACAAATATAAAAAAGAAAGGAAGGGAAGAAATGATAAGTTAAAAAATCTCTGAGTCATGTTTTGGGACTTTAAGGGGAACTAAACACCTTACACGTGACAGTTGCTAGAGTGATGCCTCAGGTTGAAATTGCTCAGAAACACAAGGCTCAGTGATGATTTGACAGCCTAACTCAGCAGCAGTTCCTTGGAGTCTATGCAATCACATTCAAGTAAACCCTGTGCAAAAGCAAGAGGAAAAAGTAACCCTTTATGAACCTGTCAGCATTAATCTTCAATAATCTTCAAGTATTCTATTTCCTCCTGCCAGGGTAAGAGTGAGAAACAAGCAGCAAGACACGCTCCCTACCACACAGTATTTCAGTTGGGCTCGCTCTTAAAATACCTAGTTCTTAAATCGGAAGTTTTTGTTATCCCATCCAGGCACACAGTTATATAAAAGCAAACTCAGTTACCAACTGTAGCAGTAAAACAATTCTCAAAAATTATGTCCCCTGCTTGAGTTTCCAGTTTTAAAACTAGGTCCAGCCTTTTCACTTTGGGTAAACTGTACACCCTGACCCTGATCTGGCTTCTTACAAGCCAGGATCGACAAGAATGTTGTTAAAATAAAAAAGTAAAAAAAAAAAAAAAAAAAAAGAGCTACTTAGTGCAGGATCAAGGGGGTTTTAGCTTCTTCATTAAATGGAAGGAAATAGATCATATGCAAAATGCATGAACTGGGAGCAACAGAGATGAATAATGTATCCATTACTTGTTTGCATAATGGACTTATTTGATCTACTTTGACTTCTCAGGCAGAACAAAAGTAAAAAGTAATGGTTTTCCCACCTTCTTCCAAGAAAGTCCTCAGCAACTCATGTCCTCCTAAAGGCCACAGGATGCTATAGAATACCAATAAATTTCCAGCCATCAAGGGGACACTTGTAAAATAGCATAGCAGAGTTTGCCACTTGCATTGGGAAGACACCAACCACTGGGCATCTGCCTGATTTAACGAGAGAAGCTCAAGCACTCGTGCAGAAGGTGGCAGGGAAATATCCATTTGTGCTCAGACGGCAAGAAGAGAGAATTTGCATGGGAGAGTGAAGAACAAACGTATTTTGGAGAGATTATTTTAATGGTTTAGGGTCCTTTTACCCATAAACAACCCATACTCTTATGAACTTTTAATACAGTAGTTTCTCCCCAAATAAGCATTTTAGAAAGCTTTGGAAACTTTTAAATGCTTTCAAAAGCCTTAATTATTACTTTCTGAATTCAAAGGCCATCTGATAATGTTCAGTCATTTGTAGGGCAAAGTTCTGCAGTGAGAAGTTCAGTCCTAAGCCGAAGTCAGCAGCAGCACTGTCCAATGAGAAGCAAAGCTGAACATCTCTCAGACCTACATCAGACCAGCTTCTCTTGACTTTACATGTAGTAGCCACACTTGTGCAGGTAACACATGGCATGGCCAACTCCTGTGGTCTTACTGCAACTTTTACACAACTGCAATAGTTTTAACTGGTCTTGGAGCTCCTGTAATTAGATGCCTCCAAATACTTTTTCACACCAGTGTCCAAAACAAAAGTATTTTGCCTGGATTGGCTTGAAGTCTTCCTTGGGCTGTGGAGGGCTAGAGGATGGGGAACACTGATTTTCTTGCTGACAAAAAGCATTCACAGTTTCCCCCACAATCCCAAGGTAAATAAAATGTGTTACTTTTGTTTGAAATGCCAAAAAAGAAAGCAAAGTACTATCCACAAAAACAATCAGGAAGATTGTTATGTCTGGGATTTTTTGTTTTGTTTGGCTTTGTTGTTTTTTTAAATCTTTTAAACTATCTTTTAAATCTAAAAAATCTTTTAAAATCTTTTAAATCTAAAGATAGCATTCATCTCAAATTCCTCTGTAGCTCTTCTGCAGTAATATTCTGGTAGGACATTCTGCAGAGGGGAGGGGATTTTCAGCTTCTCAACTAAAGTTACTCCGTTTTCATATAAAGTAACACGGTATTTATACAGAAATACCTCAGGAATACAACGGCATTTCTGAATACAGAAAGAACCTTTTTGGTAAGAGGAATTTCCTCTGAAATTGCAACCGGTTTTTATACCCACACTCACTTAGTTCAGTATCACTTTCTTTCTGGAACTCCCTGCATGATACTTGTGGGAACTATTCTCCCTATTCTTGTTTCTAGATTACTGCTAAATTCAATGCGCAGAAATAAAAAATAATTTTCAATATTTTCCAATTCAAGGTGCCCATAAGACTAAATATCTCATACTCAGTAATAAGGTGGGCAACGGGATGACCATGAGCCAGCAATGTGCCCTTGTGGCCAACAAGGCCAATGGCATCCTGGGCTGCATCAAGAAGAGTGTGGCCAGCAGGCTGAGGGAGGTCATCCTCCCCCTTTACTCTGCCCTGGTGAGGCTGCACCTGGAGCACTGTGTCCAGTTCTGGGCTCCCTGGTTCAAGAAGGACAGGGAACTGCAGGAGAGGGTGCAGCAAAGGGCTACCAAGATGATTAGGGGACTGGAACACCTCTCTTAGGAAGAAAGGCTGAAGGATTTGGGTCTCTTCAGTCTGGAAAAAAGACGGCTGAGGGGGGATCTCAACACTTATAAATACTTAAAGGGTGGGTGTCAGGAGGATGGGGCCAGGCTCTTTTCAGTGGTGCCCGGGGACAGGACAAGAGGTAATGGGCACAAACTTGAGCATAGGAAGTTCCACCTAAACATGAGGAGTGTCTTCTTTACTTTGAGGGTGGCAGAGCACTGGCACAGGCTGCCCAGAGAGGTGGTGGAGTCTCCAGCTCTGGAGACATTCAAAACCCACCTGGACGCGTTCCTGTGTAACCTGCTCTAGGTGACCCTGCTCTGGTAGGGGGGTTGGACTAGATGATCTCCAGAGGTCCCTTCCAACCCTATGATTCTATGATTCTATGAACAACTTGCTTTGCTATTGATAACCAGATTAATTACAAAACATTAAAAAAATACCTTGAATGAAGAAAAACAGGAAAACCATGGCCCTTTCCTACTAAGTGGCATGTTTTCCCTATCATCCTATCCCTTTCCTGGGCTTTAATATTGTCTACTTGATTGCAAACTCTTCAAATCTGATTTACATTTGCTTTTAGGAACATTTACTTCCATGAAAACAAACATGCCTGTATTCCTTATATCCATCACACCTTTTCCCAGTATATTTGTCTCCATAAGAACTACAGCAACCCTGGCACATGGTATCACATCATAGAAGACATCCTCATCTCTCCTGAAGAAGCTATACCAGGGGCCCGTCCTGTGAAGATCAGATTTTGTCTCAACATTCAGGACCATCAGATCTGAAATGTCAGTTAGTCGCATTCTGACAGAGACAAGAAAAAGCAATTCTTTGTGAGAAAGGGGAATACATAAAAAACAACACTATTTTGAAGGAGTGCTGAAAAATACTCATTGTAAATACCTTTAGATGCTTTGACAACTCACCATCCCTCTTTACCTTTCAGTCAGAGCGCAGTTTCTCAAGTCAGCTCTCACAAGATCAGTGTTAGCAGTGGTTTAAGGGAGAACCTAGTTTATACAAGCAGGGAGAATAAGATGAAGTTAAAAGTCTAATGTCCGCTGATCTGAGCCTGGACTTTTTCCTTAGAGATGTCTGGCCCATAGTGTTTTGAGGTGAATGTGCAAACTGCACAGGTCACTTTAAAAAAGCTGTGCTGTTACTTTAAAAATCTGTTATCTGCTGCATAAAGATTGTCTAAGGCTGTTATTATGAGGCTCCACACTTCGTGTATCTATCCTGAACAAGATTCACTTGGTTCACATCTGTAACTTTTCCTCTCCAAAAGCCAAACTGGCAGTCTCAGGCAAGTATCCAAAACCTACTTCTTGTTTTTCTTCTTACAGACTATATTCAGAGAGAGACAGAGAGATGTGACCAGTCCAGTGGTTCTCCCCACAAGGCTCTCAGGCTGCCACAGCACCCCAATGTGTTGCCTCATTTCTCTCAACATGATGTGACATAGCAAATATGCAAGACTAATTCTGTAATTGAAATGTAGCGGGGATATTTAAGAAGGCACAAAGAAAATTGTCAGAGGCTCACTGGACATCTTTCCTTGATTTTCATTACAGAGACAAGCTTAATAGGAATTAGGCTCTTAACTGTCCACCAAGATAACAAGTCTGGGGAAGACGCATGAAGGAAGAAAAAAAGTTTCTTCTACTATTGCTCTATTTTTGTTCAGCTGTGCTAAGAACAGTTTTCATATATATGAGCAGAACTGGTTCAAAATAGAGACAAGCTGCTGATTTGGTGAGCCAGATGCTGCCATTTCTGCATTTTCACCTCGGAGCAGAAGCAGAGACCTTGGTGGTACCCACCTGCAGCCACTCAGCTGGCACAGCCCCAGGAGCGCAGCAGCCTCTGCTCCACAGTCCAGCAACTGGGAGTTTTACTGCAACCACATTAACTTCTGTCTTCTTGAAATTCATTTACAAAGTAGTAGCATTTTAAAGTTTTAAAGAAGTCGGGGGCGGGGGGGGTTCAGGTGCATTATGCTGTTAATGGCAAAAACTTCACAAATGGAGCGGCTGAAGCAAAAAGGAAACCAGCTCTGAAGTAGAAAGCTCTCTAATGGGGTTAGACTAAATAAAATTGTACCGGACTGTTGTATAATTGTCTGGGTTTAAAGGACTCTCAGCCAATTTAGTTTAGAAAAGACATCAAAAGGGGGGAGACAATTACTATACTTCAAAAACCCTCAGCAATTGAAAAAGTAACAGGACCAAAGGTACATGTGATGAAATGGTTCGGCACTTCTGTGACTTTATTGACTATGTTTTAAAGCCAAAGGGGAGTACTAGATAATATAATCTGACCAACTATATAACACAGACCACACGGCTTCAAACAAAACACCTCTGCCTGGATCCCAACAGCATGTGAACAGCTAATAATGGTCTTCCAGAAAGGTATCTGGTCTGCATTTGAAAACCAGAGAGAGAAGAGGTTGGACTGGATTTGGATTTGATTTTCCTGGTTAACAGTGCAAATATCACCAGCCTACAATGCATTGTTGCTCACGGTCATCAGGGCAAAATAAACAACATAAACAAATACATAATTATTAATTGAGGAGGAAGATGATGAGAGGGCTGGAGCATCTCTCCTATGAAAACAGGCTGAGAGAGTTGGGGCTGTTCAGCCTGGAGAAGAGAAGGCTCCAGGGAGACCTTACAGCGGCCTTCCAGTACCTAAAGGGGGCCTACGGGAAGGATGGGGAGGGACTCTATCAGGCAGTGGAACGACAGGACAAGGAGTAATTGTTTTAAACTGAAAGAGGGTGGATTTAGATTGGATATTAGGACAAAATTCTTTACTGAGAGGGTGGTGAGGCGCTGGAACACGTTGCCCAGAGAAGCTGTGGATGCCCCATCCCTGGAAGTGTTCAAGGCCAGGCTGGATGGGGCTTTGAGCAGCCTGGTCTAGTGGGAGGTGTCCCTGCCCATGGCAGGGGGGTTGGAAGTAGATGATCTTTAAGGTCCCTTCCAACCCGAACCATTCTATGAGTCTATGAATTATGCCTCCATCCCCCCACGCTCCTCAGTGGCCCGTCTATCAGACAGCAGAAGGGATTTGATGTAGACTGGAGAGGAGGAAGGTGCAGGTCCAAGGGAGGGTGCAGCAGTCTGCTGCTCCCCACACGCCTGAACACTCGCACACTTGGACAATACACAAGTTTCTGCCGGTTTCAAAACTCACTTCAGCCCAATGCATTCCAGCATATTTACCAGAGGCGCTACATAAGCTGGTATGAACACAAAAATAATAGGAAGAGAATAAAAGAAGAGAACAGAAATATCGTTAGAAAGAAAAGCTGAAACTCCAAAGCATTTCACTGGATTGTCAGTCTAGAGAGAAGAAAAGCAAAACCAGATTTAAGGCAAAGAGTTGCACACAAATAGCTTCATTTACATCTGCATACCTCCCAAAACCAGGAATACAATCTAAAACTAAGGCTAGGCTAAGCTAGAGACTCCCATTTAAAATAAGACTGCAGACTCAAGAGCACAAATTTATACAGTTGTATGGGGTTGGTTTTTTCCAAAAAGGCAAAGTGTAGAAAGTAAAAGGGAAAGAGTCTGATAGTCCCAATTATGACATTGTATCAAAAGGCAAAAATAATTATTGGTAACATCCAGGACGGCCAAACAGCCCCAGGGTCCCATTGTACCAGGCACTAGACAGAGTCAGATTTCACCTCCACTCAAATAAATTGCCAATGAAAGAAAACATTAAAAACACTTCACTACAGTGGTGGCCATCAATACAAAGCTGCTTCTTGAAAGTTAAAACTTGACCACTGCGATGTCTGCAGCCGTTCCAGAAATGAAGGGAAATGCCACTAGTGAGGTAAGTGGTTATTTTATTTCAGAAAATAAAAGAGTTCTCCTTTCCAAAGGAAGAAGCAGAAACGAAAAACTTTTTTTAACCTGCACAGAGGCGCTCCAGAAGTCAGAATGAATGCCTGCCAGAAACCGGTCTGACCTCAACGATTTGGACCACGTCCACAGAGCTATACTTACTAAGACTATGTTGCTTGTACTGACGGTTAAATTGAACAAGAAGATCAATAGTACCTGAGAAGGTGATAAAGGGAGAATGATCCAGTGAATGGTGAGGTGATTAACCTTTGTTGCAAGAGGGAAGAACACAGCCCATTTGCTTTCATTCTCCCTCCAAGATCTAAAATGCCGGGATACTGGAAAAAGCTGGTGACAGAACAAAGCACTACAGGGTCTCTGAGGGCCAGCGCAACAGGTCAGCAGCTCCGCTCATCTTCGCGGAGATCACAGATTACTGCCTCTGTTCTTCAGGATCAAACAAGGATTAAAACCATGTTAATGGGAACTGTCTGCATGCTCACGACTGAAACACCTAATGTAAAGCTATTGCTATGAAATAATACCGCTATGTCTGTCAATGTCTGAATGAATAACTATAAACATACCCACGCTTGCAACCCAAAATTATTTGGGACTTAATCAAGGCAAGAAATAATAGGGAAAAAAAACCAACAAGGACTGTTCTTTGTAACAGTGTTTGTATCTTTGGAGACAACAAATGGAGTGGAATAAGAGCACAGACAAAGTCAAATGTTTGATGTTTGCAATGGATAAGTGAGACGCTATTTCATTGTAAATAAGAGCTAATGTTAACAAAGTTAACAGCGTTATTCCTGTCATGTAACTCTTACTAAGAAGGTAAATATTCAGCTGTTGTATAGAATTTATCACTTTCAAGCCTTCCTCTTCTTCCATCACTCTTTTCTCAAGAGGACATTTAAGCTTGTATCTCTAGCTTAAGGGGAGCCTTCTGCGGCCACAGGATCCCACTGACGGACTTGGGTCACAGACACCAGCTTGGCTTTCTTTCATACATCAGCGAGACTCAGCAGTCATTTCTTCTGTAACATACGTATTCACTTAAACATAGAACTATCTCAATTGATGTATCTCTTCATTATGCCAGGTGTTCCAACATTTTCACCACTTAGCAGGGTAATAACAAAGATATACAAATAGGGAAAATACTTTTAAGTTTGGTGCAGTACAATACAATGATAAAGATGCAAAATGTTGACTCCTTATAATCATGTAATCACTGAAGAAAATATTTTTAGGTTACACTTGTAACAAGAACAACTGTTACAAAGTATCGTTTTTGTTAAGCGATGTTAGAAAGCAGCGAGGATAATCCACTGATGCATAATTAAAAGCAGCTCTCAATCACCTATGGAAATGAAACATAACTGAAATACACATTAAACCTGTAAAAATAATTCTTCTTTAAGTGGCTTACTGAATGATACTTCCTAAAAATTGCTTTTTATAATTCCACAGACTATCTAGCAATGAAGTGGTCCCTTAGAATGCAATCATTATTATGGAGTCCTATCCTGCAAGAAAACTCAAACTTCAAAATTAAACTTCATTCCATTACCAAGGAGAAAAAAAAAAAAAAATCGGTCTTGAGTTTTTCACAAAAATATTCCAGAAGATTCATATCAGGATGATTGGAACATTTTATTTGGACTATTATTTCAAACAAGCATCCTATTAGTTATCCATATAAAAGTTCTGTATAATTGAACTACCAAGAAATGCCTCCTTCAGCTAGTGTGATGCAGTATTCACTTCGAAGGGCTCTGGAACAATATGAATTCAGGAGTTTAAGCTCTACAGGGCAAATGTTTGCCCTCGTGCTTAAAACCAATTGGTGCCGTGTCTTGTACATATTGGAATATAAGGATGTTTTATCATGTCTTGTAAAAGTTTACAAGTTCTGGAGTGCTGCTTTATTTGACTTCTTTTCTTGGAAGAGAGGCAAGCTGTTTTGGCTGAGCTAAAAAACACAATGTCTATCCAGCTGTGTAAGATAGATATGATTGGCGATGGAACTGGACAAAACGGTATCTGAAGTTTCTAAACCTTTCAAGAGGGTAATAGGACATGGGTTTTTGGTGGGGTTTGACTGGTAGATAGGTTTCTAGAATTGCTCAAAATGTTATCACCAAGCCGTTTTCCATTACCATATAACAGGACTCTCTCAAAATGTCTTTTTCTCATTTTTTCCCCATAAGAAAGGATAAAAACTAATGCACGTTTTTAGTCAAGTTTTGTCAGTCTTTCAAATTATACAGTTTCCTAAAGCAGCTCTCTGAAATATGTATTTTCATGTTTCCAAATTAATACTTTTAAAAAATGTTAATTTCAGAAAATGCACTGCTGGTGTTGGTTTCACTCCATTTCACGATGAAAACAAGTATCAAAACGTCATAACTTCAGACAAGCCAATAACAACTTACTGAATGGACCTAGCAATTCTCCTCTATCTCTAGGACAGTATCCTATACATTGTGGACTAGTTTACTCTGTTTAGAACCAAACTCACATTTTATAATGCAGCATGTTATCCAAATAAATCCCACTACCATATCTACATTACAGATCTTCCCCCCTTTCAAAGCTTTAACCACTAGATATTTAGATAATATATATGAAAGGATAAAGATATTTCAACCCTAGCCCAAGCAGCAAGCCAGTATCATCATTCAAAATCTTAGTGTTATTTCTACTAAATCAGCTTTTGACATTCTGAAAGTAAATAAATAGATATGTTTGCAGCTATTAACTAAAAAATAAGAATCTAAATATACTTACTCTATTTCTTCTATCGTAGTAGGAGAAAGAAATGCTGAACTTGTTATAGAAAAAGTATCAGAAATAAATGATTTCTCAAAAAACTCCCATGAACATCTTCACTCACGAGACGTTTAAAAGAAACAATTGATGAGCAAAAGCAGTTGGCAATGGAAGAGAGCGTGAATAGAACAAAGTGGAAATGCAAAGCTAAAAAGGGATACCATGTTCTCCAGGTTCAGACAGGAAAAACGAATTGTGTGAAATATGAAGAGCTGACCACAGCATCAGACAGCAGCTGAGGCTGGAAGGCACCGCTGGAGATCATCCAGTCCCAACCCCTGCTGAGAAAAGGATCTGCTAGAACAGGTTGCCCAGGGCCACATACATTCAGGTTCTGAGTATCTCCAACAATGGAGATTCCGTATCTCTGGGCAACCTGTTCTAGTGTCCGACTACCCTCACAGTGTTAAAAAAAAAAAAAAAAAAACAACAAAAGTTTTCTTTTTCTGTTTCAGTTTGTGCCCATTGCCTCTTGTCCTGTTACTGACTACCTCTGCTCAGAGTCTGGCTCTGTCTCCTTTGCACCTTTCCATCGGCTATTTACACACCCAGATAAATCCCCTGAACCTTCTCTTCTCCAGGCTGAACAGTCCCAGCCCGCTCAGCCTCGTCTTGGCCAACAGGTGCTCCAAACCGTTAATCATTACAGAGGCCCTTCACTGCACTCACTCCGGTACATCCATATCTCTTGAACTGGGGAACCCAAAACTGGACATGGTCCTCCAGATGCTGCCTCACCAGGCTGGGTAAAGAGGAAAGATCATCTGGCAATGCTCTGCCTAACGCAGCCCAGGAGGCTGTTGGCCACCTTTGCCACAAGGGCACATTGCTGGCTCATGGTCAACTTGATGTCCGCCAGGACACTCCAAGCCTTGTTTGTAAAGCCGCTTTCCAGCCGTTCAGCCCCACAGACTGTACCGGTACATGTGGTTAGGTGAAAGACAAGGACCAGTATTTCCCCAGCATCTGTAACATCTCATCGCACAACAGTTGTAGCAGAATGCCTATATGCAAACGACCGAGTCATTCACAGTTCCTTATACATGTATATATAGGCACACATGCGTGTGCATTTATATGATTTTCATACATATGCACACCCATACACAGATTAGCTATAAATAAATGTATATAAAAAAAACACACAAAAAATATTTGAGGTTTACAAATAATTCAATTTTGTAATTCAGCCTAGTTTGCTTTATATTCAAATGCAAGAGTAAGGCCATAACTGTTTTAGATGAAAGTTACAGAACTCACTTTGCCTAAATAAGAATGCACAGTTATACCACTCTGTGAATATTTTTTTCCCTAGGCAACCATATCTGAAAGATGAAAAAATTAACAGAACGATTAGATGGAATTGATGGTATAAAAGAAGTAACTACTATATTCTGACAGAAAGAGTGGAGCTCAGTAAGCAAATCTTACTATCTGTTTTATGCAAGTAAATGGAAACTGATTGTCCTACGAATGAAAGTTGTGGTAAATCTAGGGACTAAATTTAACTGCAGAGGCATTCTGATCCTGCTGCAAGAAGAAAACAGAGTAGTATTACAAATATAAAATTGTCTTGTGTCTACAGTAACATCTACTTTTCCTCACCATCTCTTTCAAGTAAAGGAAGAATCAAAGACTGTAAACATCTTATTTACCTTAAGAAGCTTACATGCATAAGATGCTGGGAAAAAGTGTTTTTTCTTTCACTACTTAATCAGAATAAAGAAAAGTCTTTAAAGAAGATGAACGATAAAGAAAAGCAGTAATATGATTAAGCTCTGTAATGGCTTATAAACTAGCCAAAACATAAAAAAGAAAAGAAGAAATACTAAAAAAAGGTAAAGATTAAAAATCAAATGTTCTGCATTCCCATGTTAGTACCAGTGTTTAATACATTCATGATCGAAAACAGAACAGGACACAAAAGAATATATTAAGTAGGTTAGTAAAGACTGAGAAATTTCTAGGAGACGAGCCGCTGCACAGCGAATGGATGACCTGACAGCCATCAGTCTACAGTACTGGCAAATGCAAACTAGAAGAAGAAATCATATGAATTACTGGGATCTAAACAAAAGCATAGGTAAACCAAAAGCAGTTCTTTTTCATTTGCAAAAAAACCATTCACCTCCTACCAGAAGTCACCGATAAAAATGATGGTATTTGAATGTCTAGTGCTATAAAATTGTGCATCAAAACTAAATGAGTTTGTTTCCATTAAGGCTATTACTATGGCTCAGTATATTGTTTTGAATATGAAGATTCAGCAGCTATTCTCTCTAGTTTTTCATCTAGGGATCTTTAATATGTTTTCAATCTAATTTTAATTTGCTATAGAAAAAGAGGAATGAACTTTCCTCTCAAGGCTAAATTAAACTTGTTGAGGTATCATGAAGTATAAAAAAAGCAGGAGAAACAGTTGCTACATTTAATAAAAGTTTTCTTAAAATAAGGCAGACAACAAGTTCTTTCCATCATTGGTTTACTTTTTCTCAAGTCCATGTTTTTTCAACAAAAATAATAGATTGTAGAATACTTGCATGAGCAGAATTTTCGTATTTTAACAGCCAAGAAACCCTCTGCAGGATATTGCCTGAGTAAGCAAACAGCTAAGTATGCGCGTCAGGAACGGAGTCTGCACAGTTCATAGGAAGCTGGTGTCCTTTGCAATGACAGCAAGTGCGGCAAGTGTGTTTAGCTAAGGGGAGGTTGGGTTGCTTCATTTTTGACCAGAATGCTATCACAAATAAAGATCACTAAGAAAACTACAAAGCTCATCAGACACAGGTTTCAAAAATATATCAAGATGCTTAACTTTTCCTGGAAGGATGTGAAGCGTGGGGTGGATACATGCTGTACTGCACCCCAAAATCCCCGTCTGAAGATGATCCAGCCTGGGCCCTGGCTAGAGCGCATCGGGGCTCCCTTTCAGCTCACGTGCTTGGTGGGTCTTTTTGCAGAAACCAAACTGCAGAGAGGGTGATTTCCACACGTGGAGACCACACCTCACTCTGAGTCAGGGTGTCTATCAGTTTAGGGATAATCATTTTTCTTCTGTGTGGCAGATGTAAGATGGGGGTAATAGTCTTTATATTATCTCACAAGAAACGGGAGTACTTGCTTGTCTTCCAAGATAAGCATATCAAATCTCACATAGGATGGACCAGATGCTTTGATACTGAAATGCTCTGTATTTATCTAACTGCATATATCTAACTGTGCTTAATACTACTACAGACATTCTTCAGATATTGTACAGTCCTCTGAATGCAGTGACAACAAACGAGGGCCCTGAACGAAGCTGTGCTCTGTTTATGCCTAGGTCTCATACAGCTACTGCCACTTCACATCTGGGAAAGGTAACTCAGAGCCAGCCTGCCAGAGGAGAATGGTCCAGCCTGGCTACATTCCCCAGGCTCCTTGCTGCAAGGTTTTCTGCAGCTCCCAACAGACCTTGATTTTCTGTCTCTTTCTCCAGCCACAGACAGTTTCTCAGTCTCTCTCCAGGAAAGAGCTCTACCCTGCACCTTTCCCCCTCTCTGCGACTTCCCCTTTGCTCCCACCAGGTATATTTTGTCCTCACCTCTTCCCTTTCCAAACATGATGGGGAGAACCATCAGTTCAGCTAATTGGCATTGCCTAATAGGATGCTCTGTCCACCAGAGAAGGATCTGAAAGCTGCAGCCACAGATCTAGAAAGAACTGGTAATTGATGCAATGCTATAATCACCTGTCAACTGCAAGAGAAACCAAATACCTCCCTGCTATTTTTGGTTTTGTCATACAGCATCATCGAACCAATCATCTACTGCTTTTCACTTTTTAACTCGGGGGGAAGGAAAACAGCAGCAAATAGAACTGACCCAGATGAATTTAAATGCTCAAGTTAACACCGTTAACTAGGATGAAAGGAATTGTTGCAAAGGTTTTCTTCTTTAGAAGAAAACATTGATAACCAAAATTAGCTCCTGCAAAACCCGGAGTCATTTAATTTTTCTTCTAAAACAGCAAAGATGCTGTAGCTAAGCAACCTGGCTTTTCCTTAAACTCAAAGTTGGTTTTCAGAGCACCTTGTTTATCTCTGAAAGCTCTGACAAACCTCCACCTCATTTTATGTAATCGTGTCTGGGGCAGTGCCAGATTATATCTGGTATACTGTCGTAAAGGGACTTTTCCCATGAATGCAGATGATGCAAAGTTATTTTTAAAATAGCATCCGAAATGTTCTTTGTGTCTACTGCACGCTCTTCAAATACCCCGACTTGTGTGAGCAGCCATCAGTCTGAGAAAACAGATATGCCTGTCTGCTTTTGCATCCAAGAAGCGCTGGCAATGTGTTCTCCATCTGTGTACTGAAACCAGCCGCTCCCCTTTCTGTCTCAGAGAGCCCCTTTAGCCCAGGATTTGATACAGCGCTTAGTATTTACATTCTACCACTAAAGATTTTGTTTTCTTCTAAGAGGAAATACATCCCGACATACACTCTCTACCCTGCTTTGGGTACTTCTCTTGCCCTATCTTGGATGCAATCTGTATCTCCAAGGACAACAATTATTTCCATATTAGAAGATAACTATATTCCGTAAACCCTGTTCGCTCAGATTCAATCACCAACAAACAGCTTTCTTTTCAAATTTTTCTCATTCTGACTGCATTTTTCCTAATGGACAGGACAGAAAATACATGCAAGTAATAAGCAAAACCAGTGATACTGGATATGACCCACTGGGTTCTGGCTTTGGATGCTATTCCCTTGCCCTGTTTCCCCTCCCACAGAGAATGTGCATTAATTGCCTTTTCCCATTTGACAAGGGCACTGGAAAGCATCTGTTTGAAAAACCTGGAAAGTACTGGGTTTTTCCTCTCTCCCAACTCAGTCCCCATTACAATTTTATTTTTAATCAGCCCCCGCCTCCCCCTCTTTTGGTTGGTTGTCTGTAGCACTACATACAGTATAATAAAATATGACGGTCCCAAATGTTTTGCCTAACAATAGAAAAAAGATTTTGGCTGTACTGCTCATTTGTTTTCCTTTCTCAATTGGTTTTGTGTTTGTGCAGAATAAATACACACACAGTAGGCCTGTGCATCTTTCGACAAACAGAAATAGACACACACTGTATACAGACAGCAATGCAGCTTTTCTGTTTACTCTGCCTCTCTCGTTCCCTGTAGATATTTTTGCATGCTGTCATTTGTGGAATACTGTTGAAACCCAAAGGGATGTCAGCTGAGCCTGCCTCGCACTGCAAGCTGTTGGTAGACTCATTAAGGATGGGGGAACAGCGTGGAGTCCGCTGCCGTTTTTCACAGACTGATGCTGCTGGTTGGAAGCGTTCGGCCGAGCTCAATGAGCCACACCAGCGTGTTTCTTCAGATGCTCCTCAGCCTTCATTTTATGGTTGGTGTCTCAACAAGGACTCTGTAAAGTTGTTACTAAAAGTGCCAGCAGCTGCTGCCAGCATGTATGGGGAAGGAATCTAATATATTAAAAGAAAAATCTTCAAAGGTTTCAAACAGGGTTCAAACATTCAAAAATGCGTTTTTTCTTACGCCCATAACCAGCCTTGCCTGTACCATGACATTACTTTGGATTTGTTATTGGGTAACTATTTTTTCTAATGTTTGTTAATTTCAGAATTACCTGCATCATTTTTTTCTCTACCTAATTCATTTTAATTATTATTAAAATTATTAATAATTATTAAGAGAAAGCTCCAGGAGAACAGCCTTCCAGTACCTGAAGGGGGCCTACGGGAAGGATGGGGAGGGACTCTTTATCAGGCAGTGTAATGATAGGACAAGGGGTAACGGCCTCAAACTGAAAGAGGGGAGATTTAGATTGGATATCAGGAAGAAATTCTTTACTGTGAGGGTGGTGAGGCACTGGCACAGGTTGCCCAGGGAAGATGTCAGTGCCCCATCCCTGGAGGTGTTCAAGGCCAGGCTGGATGGGGCTTTGAGCAGCCTGGTCTAGTGGGAGGTGTCCCTACCGATGGCAGGGGGATTGGAACTAGATGAGCTTTAAGGTCCCTTCCAACCCGAACCATTCTGTGATGATTCTATGATTTCTAACCCTGCAGATATTACCCGTTTCATTTGTTACAGCCCTAGAGAATCCAAATCTCTTGCCCATGTATTTTTTGGGGAAGTCTATTCCCTATTTGGGTGTTAAAGCAGAGGGCAGGAAGGAGAACGTAGCGCTCTGTGCTTCACCGTGAGTTCTCCCTTCTTCCTCCAGGTCAAGAAAAGAACACCTGGCCATCAGCCTCTTTTTGGCTGATACAACTGAAAAAAAGAGGGGGTAAAAAAAATAAAAACCACAACTGAAATAGACTTTAGCCACTGCTGCAGTTTGGCTTTCCTGTGGAAAGCCTCACCAAACTTCCTGCTTAAGACTGAGCAGTTTTCAGTCACCCTGAGATTGAAGGAGGGCACTCTCGTTCTCCCAGTTTATCTAGGCTGCTATGAAATCAGGGATAAATGGGTCCTGTGCACAAAAGAACAAATCAGGAAAAAATATGACTATATATTAGGAATTTAGGTAGTCAGTTTAAAAATGGGGAATCTGAAGTTCCCAGCGCTTGCTTTTGTTTTGTATTCAATTTGAAGGTACCATACACCAAGCAACGTATTTAGAAGTCACCAATTCTCCTGAGGAACACCTAAATCTAAGGAACGATGGCAGTTAAAGCACAAATAATATGTCTAAGCATTTTCTGTATTTGAGTCATAATATATTCTTTAATTCCCCAACCACACACTATTTTTCTTTCAAGCAAGGACTAGCACTACAACTATTCCATCATATAAACAAGTTACTCTTGATGACCTTCCAAAGCCAAATCCCAATGTCACGGTTGGCATCATCTCCTAGTGATTCTGTGCCTGGGCACATGAAAGCAATACAGGACTTTCAACAACAATCTCTCTGGTTTTTGGTAGAAGTCTGGTCCCATCCATTGCTTCCTTTTTTCTGTCTAGCCCATACAGACCACCAGTTTACCATATGTTTACATTCACTGTAATGCACCTCCATCTCCCTCCTTTCAATTGATTTTTAGAAGATAAACACTTGAGGATGGGACAGAAAGTAGGAAAATTTGCCTGCAATGTGTCTGGTAGATTTTAGTCCCTCTAAAATTAACTCAAATACAAAATAAAGTAAAGAAGCATTTTAGTAACCCATAAATTAGGGCTTTTTTCTCATCTTGTCCATTCCCTTAGTCACTCTCTTCCCCTTCTCTGTCACTATATTTTCATAGTATTAGGAAAGAGGGGAGTTGTATCTCTGAAATATTGAGCTTTATGCCTTAGATATAATGGCACTGGTAGCCTGGCCACATAGTATGGGCTACGCAGTAAACAGACTTTCAGAGCCAAATCAGAAATTCACTATGGCAAAGACTTCCCGAATGGTCCGTGGAAAGGCTACGCTGCACTAAATGCTCAAGTCACCTAACAAAACTAAAGAGAGGAAGAAGGGTTTAACAAGCAGAACTGGAAATTCAGAGATCCCCATTCTGTTCCATAGTCTGCTGGAGACAGACTTTGCAATCTGGGGCAGAGCATTCCAGCATCAGCAGGTATTTCTGTCTCTGCCTCTAAGACGATAAAAGAGAGGATGGGGAATATAATTCATTAGCACTTATAAGGCAAACTGTGTGGAAAGCATTGTTGCACAAGTATGTAATTTACCCATATTCCACAGGGTAGATTCCAGCGAAACAAAGTGTGAAAAGCAGCATATGGGACCGGCTTCTAAAGAAAGAAGAGAAGTCCCTGTCAGACTGAGCTCTCCTGAAGTGGTGACCACAGGGTAAAAGGAGAAAAAAAGCTTTTCTGTAGATTCTATCAGCAACTCCCCATTCCCAGGGTCACTGTTATTAAGCAAGGAGTCTCATCCTCTTCAGGTGCAATAAGGAAAGGCACTCCCTGCCTTCAAGTTCCATTTTGGCGGAGGTTTGTATTACTTAGATATCCTTCTCTTAGCCATGAGAGCCTTGTTGATTTAACACTCTAATAAGTGCCATGGAGAAGGAAGAACAGCTGGCAGGTTTCTGCTCTACATACAAGTTGAAAAGCCATTTATGAAGTGGTATTCATCTCCTTACCCGTGTTATTAACACCTCAAGGTGTGAACACAAGCCACTCTCACATACACTGCATCATTCATTAAAGAACTTCTGCCCTGGAATGTATCTTTTAATTGCTTTTTGCATCACAGGAACTCACTTATGGACTACAACATCACAGTAGGCTTACTAAAACAAAAACATGCAACTGTCCAGTATGAAAAATAAAACATCCTCTGTAACATCAGCAAATGTAGTGCTTCCTACTGTCAAAACAGCACAAAGTAGCTCTGGTTTTATACTGATATATCAGGTTGGACTCAACAGTAGCAGAAGTGCTGTATAAAAAAAAAAATATTACTGTAAATATATAGAGCTGTCTTTGCTAGCTCTAGAGAACAAGGAAAACACTATACAGAATAAACAGGGACAGAAAAAAAAAAGTAAAAAAAAAACCAGTGCAAGTGAGTCTGGTAAATAAAAGCTCTGCAAAGACCCTTATTTGAGCACAGCCAGCTTTACAACAACACACCCCAGAATCCTAACATCAAGAATTGATCTGTAACGTACATTTGAAGTAAAATAAATGTTATGCTCTCTTTCAACAGACAGGAAACACCCACTCCCCTCTCAGCAGGAAAACGAAGCCCAGAATGCCGAAAACCCAGTCCTGGCTCAAAACTGGTGGAGACTCACACCCTGCATCAGTGGTCCACGACAGCCACCTCAGTTTCTCACGCGCGGTAAAAGACCAAATCATAGAGGTGAGATTTTCCATCTTGCCCCCTGAGATACTAAAGACTGTGGAATTAAAGTGGTTTTTTGCAAGTCACAGAAAACTTTCTATAACCCTTAAGGTTGTCTTTCATGCAGAATTTCATTCTGCACTCGGTTCCCTAACTGACATTCCATTTGCCTCATGTGAAATAATAATAAAATGGAAGGTAGATTTTACTGCATGTCATATTCATGAAGAAAACCCCTTTTCATAATCAGAGTGAATTCTACAGAGAAATAAAACCTACTTTTTACTCCCATGAAAATGAATTGTGAAGAGTGAAAAAAAGTACTTTTATTTCCCCCCCTTCTCCAACAAACTCTTCCAGAGAGAGTAGCTTTTTGCATTGTTCTGTCCAGGACACACTCTTAAAGACTTAGATTTGGAAGGGAAGTGTAATTGTGGAATTATATCCAGTCTGATTGGACTCAGATTCTGTTTTCCTTTATGTTAAGAATACAGAGCATGATTCAGAGCCCATTACAGCAAATGGGCTTTGAACCAGACCAAAGGTGCATTAAAGCCCACCATTGATCTTTCTTCATTTTCTCCATTTTACTTTTGCCTTGGCTTTTCTAAGTCTTCTCATAGGGTGGGTTTTTTTTTTCCCCTTTTTCTTCTTGGTTGCAGGAAGAGATGCAACTTATAGTCCCACCCCTCTGCAGACAATTTTGCTCATAAGACATTAGGAAAAGGAGGAGCACTTGCCAAAATATATAATCACATGCAATATAACTAGCATATATTAAAAATCAAGGTTATCGGATCTCATGGGAAACAGTACTTTCATCTAGGAAGAAACATGAGATATTAAAAAAAGTGTTGCCTTGAATTCAGAAGTCAAACAGTACTTGCAAAGAAAACAAAAAAACCTTTTTTTTTCCTTTGCAGAAATATTTCATTTAAAATTGGTCTTTATCAAAGACTATTTGAGTTCTTATTTTAAGAAAAAAAACCAAAAAAACAAAAAAAAAACAAGTGAAAAACACCAAAAAGGATGTTTACAAGTTTTTCTTGCTCAAAAGTGTTAGTAGGTGAATTCATCAAAATCAAATCTTTTCCTAAATTTAGATTTGGCTTTGATAAATCAGCATTTTATAATAAATTAGGCAAACATCTCCTGACTTCTGGTAGGCAACTGTCAACTTTCCCTACATTTTAACTGTCCTTTCTGAAAGCACGGAAGTACATGAGGTGCCTACCCTCACAGAAGGCAAATGGCTGCCTTCAAAAACAACATCATATGCCATAATAAAAAGGAAAATCATTGAATGTATTTTGTTTTAAAGTTTTTTTTAATACTTTAAAATTTTAAAGTATTTATTGAATACATACGACTGGCCAGGCTGAGTGATCTACAATATGCTGACAGACGGAGCCAGACACAGACCTTCAGAAGAAAGGGGAAGCAGGAAGGAGCTGAAGAGAAACATTTAGTCAGCTCTGTCAAAATGTTGGCATTTCTATTAGGAAAGATTTACAGTATCCAATTCTGGCTGTTATTCTGCATCATTCTACCAAGGGACTGTGTTTTTCTGAATAATTATTATAAGCGTTTGAGCTACTTTTACTGTATTTTGCAAGGCTGTCCAGTCAAAAGTGACATCAAAAGCCTATTTTCATTTTGAGTGTAAAATAAATCATAGATCATAGATTTATGTTTGACTTCCAAGAAGAACTTCATAAATTATTTCACTGGTAATTTTCTTTTTCCCTATAATCGTTATTTCTGCACAATAACTTAGCTTCTGTTTTATTTAACACCAATATTCCTGAAAAGCAGGCGCACGCGCTGTAATGCCTTGCACAGAAAGATTTTTTCAACCTACAAACCACCTTCAAAGTCTATAAAATAGGTAGCATTTATACTAAAAAAAATTATTCATAGTGGAGAGACTTGTTATTGAAGACTAGCTCAGTCCCTTAGGGACAGACATACCTCAGAATTGTTGAGATGACACCTGTGTGTCCCCGAGAACCACCCCTCACTCGAACACTGGTCAATGTCCACCTTCTGCAGATTGATGTCAACTTTGACAACACCCCTGAAAAGAGAGAGAAACAGCCTTGAACACAGCGACCACAGAAATAGGTTAAACTTCTTTATGATGCTGTAGCCTGCAAAGCAGTACTACATCTTTCTTCTAAATATGGAATTTGATGAAATGTCTAAAAAAAAGAGAAGTTTTGTGTTCATGAAGCCACAATTGCAGAGACACATTCCTATGCCAGACCTTACTGAGATGTATTATGACAAGAGCATGGTAAATCTAACACGCTAAGTGTAAGGCGGCAGGTAAGAATAAGTTATACACTCAAACAATTTAATGCCCTTCACATTTTACAATGCAGCAAAGAACTAAAATAAATACAATGAACGACCTGCACTACTTTTTCCGAGGCCATCAAGCTGCCTGAGTGCACTACCAGGAGCTGCACCTCACCCCCATGCCCAGTGACAATGGCATCCTTCCATTTGCTCCAGGGAATGCTATTTGCCAAAACCACTGGGCAAAAGCCTTTTTCCATACTCTCCCCAGACAAAACCTCATCTCCAGCAACCTTAATCCTCTCCTCCACAGCTCAGCACCTCCAGCAGGCACCCAGATCCCTCTCTCCCCATCGCTGCCAGCCAGCGCTGGTCTAACACATGACACAACATCAGAAGGACAGCGCAAGCCAGGAGTAGAAGGACATTGATGTCTGTGAAACCAAAAAGAAATAAAAAAGTTTCCTACACACACAGGTCCTCAAGGACTGTCTGAGCTATATCAGCTCTATGTCACGAACACTCAAGTTTTCATTATCAACAGTTTCCCTCAGAAATTTTTTTGAATGAAGAGCTAAGAACCCAATTTGGCATCCTGGGGTGCATCAAGAAGAGTGTGGCCAGCAGGTCAAGGGAGGTCATCCTCCCCCTCTACTCTGCCCTGGTGAGGCTGCACCTGGAGCACTGTGTCCAGTTCTGGGCTCCCTGGTTCAAGAGGGACAGGGAACTGCTGGAGAGGGTGCAGCAAAGGGCTACCAAGATGATTAGGGGACTGGAACACCTCTCTTAGGAAGAAAGGCTGAAGGATTTGGGTCTCTTCAGTCTGGAAAAAAGACGGCTGAGGGGGGACCTTATCAACACTTATAAATACTTAAAGGGTGGGTGTCAGGAGGATGGGGCCAGGCTCTTTTCAGTGGTGCCCGGGGACAGGACAAGAGGTAATGGGCACAAACTTGAGCATAGGAAGTTCCACCTAAACATGAGGAGGAACTTCTTTACTTTGAGGGTGGCAGAGCACTGGCACAGGCTGCCCAGAGAGGTGGTGGAGTCTCCAGCTCTGGAGACATTCAAAACCCGCCTGGACGCATTCCTGTGCAACCTGCTCCAGGTGACCCTGCTGTGGCAGGTGGGTTGGACTAGGTGATCTCCAGAGGTCCCTTCCAACACTATGATTCTATGATTCTATAATTCTATTAATTTCAAAGCAAACACCCTATTTTATAAATAACTCAGAAATCACCAGAAGAAAAAAAAAAACCTCTAAGACTGTAGTTGCATATCTTAAAAAAAAGCCTCAAAAATTTCCTTATTCTCTCTAAAATAACTTCCAGAATTCCTTTGGACATAGAACTTTTATAGCATCATCTTGTGAGAGCACATATCTGTGACTGCTTTGCTGCTGCCTGGACTTAACAAAAATGTCAGTACGGAACTTCTGGTAGTTGGATCATTGCACGGACTTACTTGTAACAGATGCATGCCCTGGACTGATTTCTTAAATCTAGGATACCACTTCTTTTAAGTTAAACTTTTCAGCCACTTTAGACAAAAGTTTTGATTTCCACAGTCTGAACTTCCACAACTACAAACAGCATCATCCCTCCTTTCAGGCTGTGGACTACCAACAAAGGGCATGGCCCAACCTCTGTCTCAAGAACACCTCACTCACCTCAAGGCATGTTGCCCCTTTTAATTAAAGCTCAGTACATATAAGAACACTAATAAATAAATAAATAAGAATAATAATACAAGAGTTAGAGTCATATATTTGAGAGGCCACTTATGAACAAAATCAGAACAGGAATAAGAGCGCGAGCTTGATCAAAACCAAGACAATACTGCTCCCTCATACCTGGCCCCAGTACAACCACAACAGCTATATTTGGACATTCATCTTCAGACACGCTATATAGTCATTAGAGAAACACAAGTACACAATTTTAGTGATCTGAAGAAGAATGCATTAGGAAATTATGTAGGATAGCCAGTAGGAAGCTAGACAGTACAGGTGCACTTCATCCCCCTCTGTCTCCTGCCTAGAAGCTAAGTAATCCGATGCTGAGCACACTTAGAAATGACCTGAAATATTTAAGTACTGGCTCTAGTAAGTTCAGTTTGAAAGAGTATACACCACACTTCTAGAATATTCAGAAGTATTTTTAGTTTATAGCTTTGTGCCTTTCCACTCTTGTTTGGAACAACAGCTTATCCAGGGACTGCTAAAACTACACTTCCGCCCCAATGAACTGTTTTTTCCATGTTCCAGGTGACCAATGACCTCAAGGGAAAAACTGCTGTACTGTACAAACTAACTCTTTATAAAACGTTGATGTCAGTGGATTACAAGTTTATCTTAACCTGATACCAAGGTATCCATCTCAGATGCTCGTAGGAGTGGAGATAACTAATTCCTCATCTGGTCATGTGCAGATCCCACCAGGTAGGCTTCTAGTATTTTCTGGACCTTTCTGAGCATAAAAATTAGCATGCGGTCTGGGGACAGGACCTGTTCTGCACATGAACAATCTCACCGTGGCTGCATACAGGCATCAAACAGGCATCGGGACCAGGACCAACACTAGTCCTTGCTCTCCCAGTTCATGTTATACACCTGGCACTTTGGCAAGGGTTGCTCAAGCATTAGCATCATTCTGATTACTCTAAAGAAATCAGTTTATGCAGTAGGAAAAACAGTGATGATTCATCCTTATTAAGACTGCAACAGATTCACCTGGGAGACTCTCAAGCACCTTAGGGAAGTAGGTCTTTATTTCCTTTACAGGGAAACCTTTTCCCTTGTGCACATTTTGTTTTTAACTGGTAGGAAGGGAAACTCCGCTTTCCCTCTGCAAACACTTCCATGAAGAGAGAGGTACAGATTGCAAATTAAGGGTAAACTAATCACCGCTAGGAGAGGAAAAACACCTTAAGAGTTTGCTGTGTGGTATCACAAGCAGGCCCTGTAGAAGCACGGTGTCAGTATAAAGGCATATAAACATTTTCAAAAGAAAACTTACCTAGAGGTTACTTGTGAGAAAGACAACACGTATGAGCCAGAGGAATTGCAGACAGTAAGCGTACTGAGCAAGCATTTGAGTATGACCTTGTACCAGACATGCTGCAAACTGAAGAACTAGTGGCATGTTCTAGTGGACCAAGAGGCAGAAAGCAGGATAACATCCTAACGCTCAGAGCTGTGTACTGGAGAGAGAGGAAATATAATTCTGGATTTTTCACATCTGAATTGATTAACTAACTTGTATCCCTTGGAAACTTTTCAATACAATTATTTTGTTCCTAATAGATGTGGAAATCATGGATTCATACAACGTCTGTCATTGAAAGAAACCTCTTGTGATCATCCAGTCCAACCATTTGCTCAAAGCATGCTCAGTTCAGTTGTTTTTTTTAATACCCTCCCATAATGGAGACTTCACCACCCCTGGGAAACCTGATCTAGCGTCTGACCACCCTCACAGCGTTATATAAAGCTCTCTGATGTTTAAATGGAATTTCTTGGATTTCAATTTGTGCCTCTTGTACTTTCTGTCCTGTCACACACTACCCCTGAGAAGAATCTGGCTCTGTCTCCTTTACGCTTTTCCATCAGGTATTTACACACACGTGTAAGATGCCCCAGGAGCCCTTTCTTCCCCAGGCTGAAGAGTCCCAGCTTGCACAACCCTTCCTGTCTGTGAGGTGCTCCAATCTTTAATCATTTTTGTGACCCTTCACTAGGCTCACTCTAGTACATCCATGTCTCTTGTATACTGAGGAGCCCAGAAGTGGACACAGCACTCCTGAAGGGGCACCACCAGGCTGGGTAAAGAGGAAGGATCACCACCCTCAACCAGCTGGCAATGCTCTTCCTCTCACAGACCAGGAGGCTGTCAGTCTTTGCCACAAGCACACATTGGTGGTTCACATCAAATTGGTGTCCACTAGAACCTGCCAGGCCTTTTCTGCGAAGCTGCTTTCCAGTCATTAACCCCCAGCCTGTACTGGTGCATGGCGTTATTTCTCCACAGGTGCAGCACTTGGCATTTCCCTTTGCTGAACTTGACGAGGTTCTTCTTTGCTCATTTCTCCAGCCTGTTTTAGTCCCCCTGAATGGCAACACAACCATCTGGTCTCTCAACCACTCCTCCCAACTTTTATAATCTACAAACTTGCTAAGAGCACACCCTACCCTATTGTCCAGGCCACCAAATGAAAATGTTAAACAGAACTCGTTCCAGCATATTAACAGTGACTGGACTCCAGCTGTACTCCAGTCATCTATACACAGAAGGCTATTGGGTTGGTTAAACACTATTTCCCCTTCATAAACCCATGCTGGCTACTCCCAATGACATTCTTCTCCTTCACGTGTTTTAGAAGTGGTTTTCAGGAAGATTTGCTCCATCACCTTCCCAGGGATTGAGGTGAGGCCGATCAGCCTGTAGTCCTTGTAAGACATCAAGTACCTTGGCCTTTTCCAAGTCCTATGTCACAAAGTCCACTGCCCCATTCAGCAGCCCGCCCACATTCCACCTAGTCCCAGTTTTGCTACCTGTGTACTTCTTGTTGCCCTTCATGTCCCTTGCCAGATTCAGCCCCATATGGGCTTTGGTTTCCCTAACCCCACCTGTGCATAGAATCATAGAAACATAGAATCATTTAGGTTGGAAAAGACCTTTAAGATCATTGAGTCCAACCATAAATGTAACACTGCTAAATCCACCACTAAACCATGTCCCTCAGCACCGTGTCCACATGTCTCTTAAATGCCTCTAGGGATGGTGACTCAACTACTTCCCTGGGCAGCCTGTCCCAATGCTTGACAACCCTTTCAGTGAAGAAATTTTTCGTAATACCGAATCTAAACCTCCCCTGGCGCAACTTGAGGCCATTTCCTCTCATCCTATCACTTGGGAGAAGAGACAGATCCACACCTCACTACAGCCTCCTTTCAGGTAGTTGTAGAGGGCCATAAGGTCTCCCCCCAGCCTCCTTTTCTCCAGGCTAAACAACCCCAGCTCATTCAGCTGCTCCTCATGAGACTTGTGCTCCAGACCCCTCACCAGCTTCATTGCCCTTCTCTGGACACGCTCCAGCACCTCAATGTCTTTCTTGTAGTGAGGGGTCCAAAACTGAACACAGTATTCGAGGTGGGGCCTCACCAGTGCCAAGTACAGGGGGACGATTACTCCCTAGTTCTGCTGGCCACACTATTTCTGATACAAGATGCTCATGTTCATGGTCACAGTCATGCTCAGACCACGTCTTCATATTCTCCCCGGATTACCTGACCCGGTTTCCACCTCTTGTGCACTTTCATTTTATGCTTTAGTTTTGTCAGGAGCTCCCTTTTATGCCATGCAGACCTGAAAATGATCTAATTTCAAAAAATTTTCACAATACTTCTTCCACAAACACTACAAAATTATTCTATTTGAAACTGAATGCATTATCCCTTTGATTCTTTTGAGTTTAAAGTTTTCTTACAAGAACATTTGCCTTTCACAAAACTCAGTCTTCATGAACTCAATACAATCAATTCTGCCTACACTCTTCTCCTGTCTGCAGCTCTTCTGTAGCACAACCTGAACTTCTGATATGATTAAGTTGTTCTCCTTTTTCCTTTTCTCAGAGCTTTATGAATTCCTGGGGTGAAAGTCTCCAGGAAGGAATCACAGTACAGTCCAGAAGCAGGCATATGAAAGCAATCTCTCTTGACAGTTATAATCTACCATAGGCTTTCTATTTCCCCCCCCCCCATGGTGCATGTTATTCTTTTTTCACTAGATGTCTGCAATACATGTTCATGCTTTATGGTAACATCACAGTTCTGCTGAGGTAGTAACTGGTCTGCGGCTACTTGAGGATATAATGGTTTCCAAAAAAAAAAAAAAGTCTCTTTAGGCATACATGTGACATTTACAGAAAGCATCGTGATGGTACAAGACTTTTTGGTACAAGACTTACTGCATTCATTTGGGATGCTTTGCCATTTTAAAAATCTCCACCATCTCAGACTTGTACCCCACCATTATTACACAAAGACTACACCTATATGTACATGATATATTTCCGAAATTCATCTGTGATTAATACAGCAGCTGGCACAACCTGTTTAGCCACCCACACTTTCAGTTATTTTTGATTCAGCATTCAGAAAATAGAACATATGGAAGAACACATCCTCCTAGAATGTATACAGACCAGCTGCCTGTAAATGTGATATTTATTGAACTAACTGGGAATAACTGCAGCTCTGCTATCTTGATAGAAGCCATCAAGACATATCAGTGGTATAAGAGTAAACTCATCAGCATAACACATTCATCCACACTGACAACACTGCCTGGCTGAACCCAAGCCACAGTAGTAAGTTAATAACAATATTACTGGTAATTGTGGACCATCTGGCAAGTAAGTATATTTTGTTAATCTCCTTATAACAATAAATATTTGGGTTTCGCCACAATGTTATTATCCTTACAGGAAAAAAGATACTTAAGGATTGCAAGTTCATGTTTAACATGTAGTTAAGAAAGAATTAGTTGAATTGTACAGAATACATAGTCATTGAAGAACGATGTCATCAAGGATTTTGTCAGGTCAGAGGTTTGATTTAAGAGGCTTTCATGTCTGTCTTAATTTCCAGTACCACTGTTTGTTGGCATGCTATTTGCCTTGAAATCTGTGCCAGAAATTGATTTAAGCTTATTTTTCCAACCTACTAGCTATTCTTGATAGTTTCAGTAGTTATAATATCTCATTGTAACAACATGTTGTAAAAATCTATATCTACAGAAGGATTTTTTTTTTGCCTGTACTGTTACACCATTAAAAAAGCAGAAGGAACGTGTTCTCTTTCACCCAGCCAGCTTAAGCCAGGACTGCACAGAATAATAGCCTGCCAACATCTAAACGATGATAAATAATATCGTTGTCCTCTAGATCTTCAGAAGCTTTGTGGCACAGAGGTCATCACAGGCATTCAAAGTTTGTCTTCTAAGTTTGTACACTTATTTTTGTACCTGTAAGCACTGCAAGCAGCTATAATTAAGGTATAAGGCATGGTTATCACAAACTGAAGCAGACATCATCCCCCAAATGTAAATGCCTGCCTAAATTATTGCTGCCATATTCACTCACCCCTACATGCTGTCCTTCATAAGTCCTCCTTACCACAAAACAAGGAGATAAGAAAAACAAACTTTCTACAGCCATCCCAAATCTGCAAATGCCCATGCCTCTATATAAATACATACTGTAATTAGTACAGCCAATGTTTTTAGAGCAGATACTTTTTCTAACCATTCTCATTTTGGAGGTTGACACTTTCAAGAATATTCATTTTCAAACAGTGGATACTACCTGACACCTGAGGCTCCTTCAATGTACCATCAGCATCCAAAAAAAAAAAAATCCTGTGTCAAATTCACTAGTGACTTTCAGCCATAAGTCTTATTGGGAATCAGCAGGTTCAAGTTGCTTTTGAAAGTTAAGATTTCAGATTCTGCATCGATTAGACATTTTTAAAACTATTACCTCTTCATATCCAGCCAGATTCACAAAAAGCTACTGGGACATTACATACAACGTGATTTTGATCTGATCACCCAGTTACCACTAATTTCTTACTAATAGTACAGACTTGCCCAATTCCTCAGCCATAGCATGACTGCTGCTTTTCAGCACACATTTTCACAGGAGAACCAGCTTTCAATAAAAATAAACTTAACTGAAGAGCAAGGTATAGTAGTGTGGGCACATGAATTAAGATTCACCTGCAAAGAAAATCCCTCTAGGCCATTTGGCACAGTACTATAAGGGCAGCATACTTAAAGCTGAATCCTCTGTTGTCTGAAGAATTATTTCAGATTTAAATCTGCCTTCAGATTTATGGCACACAGTGCTGCCTCTCTGGGGATTTCCCTGCAGTTTAGTCAGAGAGCTTCCTAGATACTTTGAGGGGTGGTGATTTTTTTTTTTTGCTTGAGGATGTTCAACTTGCTGGTACAAAGATCACCTTGTCTAGGAATGCAAGGTGTCAGTGATGGTGGGGTACCACTTACATTAGATTCTCCCTATAAAAAAAAGGCCTTAGAGACAAATTCAAGCCATTGAATAAGAAATCAGCATTTTTATTTTTTTTTTTTAAATGCTCCCATTACTATCCATGGGGTCAAAGAGACAGGTGCAAAGAGAGGGCCTTAAGGAATAGTACAGAAAGCTATATAAAGAAAAAAAAATGATATAAGGAACAAAAAAAGCTTTTGAATTAGAAGGATCCTACACAGGAGAGATGGTGTCAGCCTCACTATACCCAATCTTCTGACACTGAAGATTTGTTTAAAGGCAATAACAGAATTTTAAAACTGAAAAGTAAGTGGAAGTCAACATTAAAATAAAAAGGAAAATGGAGAGACATAAACCTGGGCAAGGAACATACAAAACTACAAAAACATAAGACAAAACCAAAAGACATTTTTAGAAGCAGCATGTTAAAAGCATAGGCTCCACTAATTAAAAGCTTTTAAAATACCTCAGAAAAAGGAAGCCTGAAGTAGAGTCTGTAAGGCCAACAGACCACCAAAATATCAAAAATGCTGGAGCAGAGTCAGCCTTTGCAGAAAACAAATTATTTTCACCACCGCAAACTTTAGAGCCAGGCAGGTTCCATCCTTTGAGCCACTCTTGAGAGAATCAACATGACAAAAGTCAGCTTTCACATGCAGGCAGGTTAACAAGCTGGGCACCACAACTCTCCCTTCTTTGCAAAACACATTCACAAGCGACCGCAAATGGGCGACCCATGACATAATTTGCAGGTGACAAAAATACTCAGTATAACCCACAACTAAATCTGACTGACACAGAAGATGAATGAGCACTTTCCAAAGTGATTTTTTTTTTTTTGAATCACAAGAACACGGGATCTCCCAAAAAATTTAGATTCGTGGAACAAATTTAAAAAACAGAAAATAATTTCTTTTCTCAGACCAGTTCATAATTATATTATGGAATCTAATGCCAAACTACATTGCAGAAGACAAAAATGGGTTAAAAAGTGGATTAGAATCATGGACATCAGTCTAATCCATACTTAATATCAACACTCATTCGGATAGAGTCTGAAATACAATTATTTTTTTTTATTGCTTATTATTTGTAAACGGGATATAACCAAGATAGGAGAATCTAGCACCTGCACTTATTTTTCTGTAAGTACCTTCGAGAAGCTGCTTTTGGAGAGGGGGCTAGCTAAGCCTTTCATCTGAACTAACACAGCCATGCTTTTGTTCTTATCTTTAGGAACATTTCTCTATCTCAGCCCAGGATCACGAACAGACAAAATAGGAGGTGACAGTCCTGGGGCTGGATCTCAGATAGTAAGGACTGTCACACATCCATTCCCTTCAAAAGCACTTTGATACCCTGCTGTGCTGGAAGCCTTGCCCAAGGGGGGTGAGGGTAGAGAACAGAGGAGTGGAAAGAGCAGTTTGACCCCAAAAGCTAGTTCCTTTTATTGCAACTTACCATGTGCTAGGTAAGCGTGTACATAAATGCAGCATGTGTTTCAATCCTCTCCTGGCCATATTTAACTTCTTCCTTCAAAGACCCACTTCTGTTTCTCCAATAGTGAAGAAAGCTGAATCATGCTTCTAAAAAAGAAATCCCTATTTATTATTCCTTTTGTTTCATCACCATCCAGTTTTCTATCCTTATCCATGACCTCATACAAAAAAGGCAGAGACATAATTGGTTGTCTACAGAATAATTAAAACATACTGGGGGTTTCTGTAAGCAGACAGTAAGTCATAGGATGATGTTTCTTTGTTCTCACCTCTTTTCAGGAATATAAATTTAAGACTTTCAGAAGTTCTACGAAATAAATTATTCCTTTTCATTTTTAAAATCTGTTCTAAATCCACCCACACCTTCAATCATGTTATATGGGCCAGGGCGTGTTATAGAAAAAATGTCAGCCTCACAATTTTAAAATATTTTCAGGATTATACAACTAATGTATCATGTCACAAAAAATGAGAAAGTCTCCCTAAACAGTTAAAATTAATTTTATTTCTTAGTTCACTACGGAGACTAAAGATAATTTAGCAGGGAAGCTAAAAAAAGGGGCTAAAGGAAAAAATTAAACCATATTTAAAGGAAAGAGTTACTAATTTTTACAAATTTTTTACGTCTACATTTATGGTTATTTTGCCAAACAATTTAATAGCTGTGAAATATTTAGCAGAAGATGAAGTCACTTATATTCCCTAACAAATTAGTTATTTGTCATAGATAATTCTACATCCATGGTTTAATTTGCCTTCAATAATGTTTCCTTAACTAAGAGCCCCATTATGGCCTAACACTGGAGTGGTCCAAGTCATCGTTCCTGTACACAGGAAATCACTACGTTACACTGCCTTTAGGGAAGAAGCGGCTAAATTTAACTGTAAAATAAAGATTAATCTGTGCACTTTTCCAATAATTGAGAGAAGTAGCAAATGTCAGGAAGACAAAAAAAAATATTAAGAAGTAACTTCACTCTGAAGTTTGGCTGAGTCAAGTGTTATCTGCAAATGCTCCAGAACACATCATCATTCAGGAAAAAAAAAAAAATATTACTCAGCTTGCTGATTGTGTACCTTTCTGCCAAAACAGCCATTATTCCATTGCGTTCTTCCACTAGTCCTTAAAAAAAGGTTGCAAATACTGCCCCAGGTTTGGTGAAAAAACTACTTGACCTTGTTAGAACGTGGTAGGAGGGAAAAAACAACATCCCCGTATCCTAAAGATATTCTGACCTCCTAGATGAAAAATAGTGCGAGAGCAATGACCAGTTCCCAAAATGTTGACATATTACAACACATCATTGAAGAAAATGAGAACAGCACGCAAGAGAACATTTTGAACTGCAAAAGCAGCAATTCATTCATCAGAGTTTGGGGATAATTGATGTCATTGCACAAGGCTGAAACACCGCACATGAATCTGACTAACCACGTTCAAGAAATACTGGAACAAGACTTGAGAAGAGGGACCATGGCAACAGAGAGCTTATAACAGGAAACTAAAGAAAGCTGGTGTGTGCAGTCTAGTAAACAAAGGTGGAGAAGGGACTGCTGCCTATAAATAAGTCAGGGCAGTAAATACCAGCGAAAAGTGCCATTTCAGATAGAACCGCAGTTCTGGAACAGGAATAAATGGATGAGAACTGACTGTGGATAAATTTAGCTCAGAAATCAGAAGCAGCTATACAACTGTTAGGCCAGTGGACTGGAGAGCCAAGAGGAAAACCCACCTACTTTAAGATGGAGACTGGTCACCTGATGACATTAAGTGGGCTTGTGTCAGCAGGAGATTGACTCAGTAACCTGAGGAGGATTTTTTTTTTTTTTTAATTTTTTTTGGTTTTTTTAATTTATTTTTTTTTAAAGACTTATGTTCCTAGTAGCTGACTACTAGCACATCTTTCTTCCCAATCAAGGGGTCATCCTCCCCGCTGGCCTCCTAGACTGATGAAGCAATGAGAACCTCCCATTTCCTCTCCAGGGGCCAAGTAAGTACTTTTAGAGAAGGAAACGTACTCACAACATGCTGCTTCTCACACGTTCCCACTTCCTCAGTAGAGCTGCAAAGAGAGCAGCTGGATCACCACGTGCCACGGAATACGGTTCATTCTCATCATGTAGTAAGAAGTAGCAGAGGAGGGTCACAGAAGATCAGTGACAAACACTACCATGCTCTACCCTCTGCAGCACTAGAGTTGTAGACTGATTAGGCACATTAGACAGTGAATGCTAGCTGCAAACTGCATCAACTTAGACTTTTTAAGCAAGGAGAATGGAATGGTTAATACCACCAAGTGATTACTTCTATTATCTGCAGACCCTTATTTCTGAATTACCTGCTCTGGCAGGGGGGTTGGACTAGATGATCTCCAGAGGTCCCTTCCAACCCTACGATTCTGTGAATGAGAGCCTACACTGGATTTTGTTCGCAGGTGGGAACGCTCTCTCCCTGCACTTAGGGCAGACCAAAGGCCAGTGAATGCAGACAACAAAACACCAGCAAGCACTGCTGTGAAGCTGCAGACAGTCAGTGCCACTAGCTTAGCATTGCACTGGGCTAACATGGTCCCCCTGGGCCCGGACAGCTTCTGGTACATTTATCAGCCCAATCAGGTTGTCTGGTTTCTCCACTTCATCTCAGCACTGGCAAGACGACTTGAACAACCAAATTCTCTCACCTTCCTTAGCCTTTACTGTGGACAGTTTGGCTGTCGTCTCTTAGGAAGAAAAGGGGGGGTGAAATTAAAGACAGATAGCAAGCTGCTTGTGAGAGTCCTCCACCTGTAACACTCACTTCCTCTGGCAGAAGGCACCATAACCCTTCACAACATGAAGAACAAAGCTTTTTTTTTTGCTGCACTTTCAGAATGTCATTGACAACATCGCAGTAGTAGCGTGTACTGAACATAACCAGTAGTAATTATCAGTATTGCCTTCATTAAACTCTTTGCATTGCGACACCACATGACTTACCCATCTGTTACTGCAAGAGAAGAGATACCAAGAAGTGGGAGCAACGGCTTTTCCTTCTGTAATCTGAAAGAACTCTCTTCCATGGAGATAATGTGTTCCCAAATGTCTCTTACCCTAATGTACCATGCCATAAACCTAATGTCAGCAGAAAAGAAAGCACATAAACTGCTAGAAGAATATTAAAGGGGCATACACTAAATTACCATCGATGACCCCATACCAGACTATTAAGTGTAAAGAGCATGTAAACTGACCCATTAACATCTTCCTAACAGATGGTTCAGAGACACTTTGTTGGGAGAGCCAGTGTAGCTTTCCCAAAAGATGAAGGTTAATACATAGTAATACATACTGCTTTTTACCATATGGGCCTTAAACAGGAATTTGAAGTTAAACCATTGCGTCGCTCAAAGACAGATGGTGAGGGGAAATAAAGCTTATTTCAAGAGGCACATTATAGTAATTGATACTAGTGTTCTAATAACTACATTAGATTTTATATTACATGCTTATACTTTAAACCATTTCTTAAGAACTCACACTAAGGCTGTGTACCTATCAAGTATAGGAAATATTGTGCAAATATTAAGACATCCCACAAGTCTTGAGAGAAGTGTATTTTGTTTATAGTATGTCCTATGTAGCTGCAGAGTTACTTTTTCAATATGCCAAATACTAAGCTTTTATTAGAAGCCCCTCTTTCATGTAACATACCTCAGACTAGGAGCACAAGAACTATCATTTAGCCTTGCCAGAATATGTGCGTGTGTGTGTATATTTATATACACAGAATGTGTGTGTATATTTATATATATATATATAAAATGTACTTCTTCCACCTGCTTCCTGACATAGTTACCAAAAGCTTACTGACCCATTTTCTTAGAAATGTGCACCAACTCATCTCTGGTTTTAATACAACAAAACTTTGTTAGTTTTGTCCTAACTGTTCAGTACAGCAGCAACACAACACTTTGAACTTCCAAAGCATATCCCATGGCAAGATCTTCTAAATAAGAAGTTCTCCAAGCTTAGATGTGCTTAATGGATGCCCTTCAAAATATCAGAGTTACAACAGACTATTTTATTTCTTCAACTGAACTGACTCCCACATGGTAAATAGAGGCTAGGAAGATGAGGAAGTGAAGGGAGGGCTTTGTACTGCACCCAGGAGGACCTCTACTGGTTGCCTTCCTTGGTTGGCCAGGGTTACTCCAAAACAGACCTGGTGTATTCTGCACACCAGAGCTACTACAGCAGAAACCTACACCGTGGAGATGCTTCCTGGCATCACAGGATCTTGGCACAGAGCTGAGATTGAAGCTTTACACTCTTTTAGTTAAGAGACATGTTTTTTTCTCTTCACTGAAGTCAAGATAGAAGCTTCTTTTGAGTTAAATTTTATATCAAGATCTAAATTCTCAGATAGCTGGTTACTGGCTGCCACCCCCAGCCTGGTGGTTCTTCAAGTTATGTGAATCTCTATCCCCAACAAGAGAATATAAGCCCACGCTAGCTTTTCATCTGCATCCTGAAGTTCACCAAGTGTGAAACACTGCATTTCTGAACTTTTCTGGCCCTTCTGCTAAGGTCCAGAAGAGCTCTCCGGTAGAGCTATTCTTGGGTTTTGGTCTTCAGAGGAATTCAGCAACAAACAGCCTGCAGATGAGCTCATTTTACCTTAATCCTGCCAGCCTCATAAGTGTGAAAATTTCAGGGGGAAAAAATAAAAAAATAATTCAATAGCAAAATAAGCAGCCACTTTCCATTCAACAGATTTTTATTTTTTTCCCCAAGGATGCATAACTGCATTCATACCTATTCGAAGACTGTGGATTTCAGACTAAGCCAAGAAAACCAGTGTTCACAAACGCTATTGCCTCGCCACCTAGGTGTGGCAAAAATCTTTTCGGTGTCTGCTGTGTTCTTGTCTATCTTTACCCACTACTGATCCACAGCACAAAGCAAATGCTGTGCTCCTCTCCCACCCCCGACAAATGCCAGCTGCTTCTGGGCAGTGGGCATTCCCCAAGGGATAGAGTTACCCGTCAGCCCTACCACAAAACCAGTGCCAGTGGGAAAAACTGGCATCCCACACACCGCAGGTTGCTGTTGCGCTTTTGGAGAGATCCCTCTTTGCTGTCAAAATACAAGGACACAAGAATGGGCCTTTTTATATCTTACTCTCCGCTAGTTGCAGCCCAGTGGCAAAGTCCTGGGAGTAACAGCAATAAAAAAAAATAAGCAATTCTTTACATATGCCAGGTATCAGCTACACAGCTATGTAACTGGGGGGTGTCCCAATGAAAGCTTTCCTACTGCCAGTTCAGGTTGTAGTCACATGCACTACGACAGAACTGCAGCCACAAACACTTATTTACCTAAAAACATGCTGGCCACTGACCAGGCTTGAGCACCCCACAGTGGATGTGCCCTGGAGACCAGAAATTGCAATTTACCAGCATAACGATGCTGTCTCCCAGCTAGTTAAAAGTCATAGCCAGGGTCAAGCTAGGTTTAATCATGCAGTGCAGTAAGAATTAACACCTCGGTAAACATCTTCCTCTTGCAGGCAGAAATAAGCTACAACTGGCAACTGCTGCTCTCCTCTCCCCACCAGAAGCACACCAGGAACGTATCCCACATGCACGCCTATCCCAGTGGGAGCACGGAAAGCAAACCCTGTCAAACAGATGGAGATGAAAGCGATTCTTTTACTGAGCAACAGCTCCCTGAGGCACACAAAGGTAGAGCTCAACAGGAAGGCCTGAGGTTGCTCTGCGGCGTGACCCAGCAGCCCATCTGGCAAGGGCGGACCAGAGACACAGCATGCCCTTCCCCAGGACTGGGGAAGAACCAAAATCCCATCCTACCCCCTTCTCGATAGAAAGCAAGCAGAGGAACACTCCTCCTACCTGAACTCGGGGTGGAGGTTTGGCCGCAACCCATAGAAAGCTGCTGAGAGAGTCACTAGCCAGCCGGGTTTGTAATTCCCATTCTCACACTCCAGGTAAGGCAAGGACCACCTGATGTGGTTCTTATCAGCAGTGAAGCTCTCCCGCCTCTTCCAGCTGTTCTCCAAAGTTTTAGGGCCGGTGTTTAAGACCTTCCTGTGCAAATGTGGCCTCCACTTGCGCTTCAAGCTGTGGAACCACTCTGTCTCCACAGAGGCGTTGGCTAGACGATGAGCCGACGAGGACAAGTCCTGCAGGAGGACCTGGCTCTCATGCCTGCTGGCCTGGAGGAAAACCTGGGGGGTGGAGAAAGGCTCCGTGCTGAAAGTGATAGCTGCCCTGGAGATGTTGGGGTCCCCCTCCAGGAGGCTCCTGATCAAGGCGCGGTACCACTCCATGTCCTCCTGCAAGTTCTGCTCCCGCGACTTATTGCTCTGGAGGATCACGTTGAGGAAGTTGGTGGCGTGGGTGAGGGTGTCCAGGGCGCCGTGCAGGGAGGGGTGCGAGGTGAAGCGCGACTTGCCGGCGAGGCTGGCCAGCTCGTACCGCCCGGAGCAGTTGGCACGCCGCAGCTCCCGGGAGTCGCCCGTGTAGAGGAACGAGGCCACGTCCTGGGGCACCTCCTCGGCGAGCCGCTGCGCCAAGATGGTGCTCTCCGTAGAGCGGCTCCGCGGGGCCGGCGCAGACTCCCGGCTCTTGATGTGGTTGTAAATCGGATGCCGCCCTCCGAGCGCCCGCTCCCGGCCGCGCACCGCCTGCCCTTGGCCGCCGGCGGCCCCGAGCCCCCGAGGGGCGAGGAGCAAGAGGAGAAGGAGCCGGAGCAGAGCCATGTCCCCCAGCGCTCCCAGTCGCGCCGGCACGGCGGAGCGGCTGAAGACGGACTGCGCGCAGGCGGCCGCGGCGCAGGGGCAGGAACGCGCAGGGGCGGCCGAGCTGCAGCGGGACGGGAAACGGCCCCCGGCCCGCGAGTCACCTGTGGCGGCGGCGCCGCCCGCGCCTTCCCCAGCTCGGGGCGCCGCGCAGCCCCACCGCCGGCGCGGAGCGGCCGCCAGCCCCTCCGGCGACGGCAGCAAGCCCGGCTGCGCCTCCTCCCGCCGCGGCCACCGCGCTCACTGAGCTGCTGCCCGGCGCAGCGCGCAGGGGCGGCGGCGCCCGCGCCCGGCGCAGCGGCGGGTCCCCCCGCGGCGCCCCGCCGCCGCTGCCGCCCGCGCTCCACCGCTCCGCATCCTTCGGGCGCCGCTGCCGGAGAGAAGGGCGGGGGGGTGGCCGCGGCGCGGGACTACCACTTGCTGCGGGGATCGGCGGGGTGCCCGCGGGCGGCCGCTCAGCTCTCCGAGCGAGGACCGCCGGCTCTAGAAAGCTGCTCACCGGGCGGCCCCGCACCGCCCGGCACCCCTTCCCCGCCAGCCCTTATAGGTGTACGCCAGGCAGCTGCCGCCCTGTGTGGCCGCCTCGCCTGTCAGTCAGCCGGCAGCCATTCACGGGGCAGGAGGACGGCGCCGTGCGGAGCGGAGGGAGGCGGTGCTGCCGCCGCCGAGAGGCGTCGAGGCACCTCGCTGCACCTGCCGCCGGCTCGGCCCGGGGCGGAGGCCGGGGGGTGGCCGCCCGCCGCACCCGCACTCGCTCCGCTCTCCTCTCGGCCGAAGCGGGGGTGGTGGCCGGGACTCGGCCCCGCGGCGGCTCCGCCGGCCGGTGCGCGGGTCTCGCCCGGTGAGGGAAACAGCGACACCTGCTGGCCGGGCGTGGAGCCACGCCGGGGGCGGTCGGGCGGGAAGCGGCGGGCAGCGGCCGTTGGGGCTGAGGGGTGAGGGCGGGCGCCGGGTGTCGAAGGTATCGCCTCTCCCACTCTGCTGTGAGGGGAGCGGGAGAAGCCTGGCGCCACCGAGGAGGGCGGCTACGGCGAGATCCGCAGAGCGTGGGCTGATGGCTGTCAGGGCTGCCTGCCGCCCTGAGGAAGGCACCCTTGCCTACAGCGGTGCTGGGGGTGGGTGCCGGCGGAGACACAGGCCGGCTCCCCAGCTTCCCCCGGGGCGCCTGGGGCTACCGCGCAGCCGCCCAGTAGGGAAGAGGGAGCCTTTTGACAGACAGCACAGCATTTGGGTGGGAATGGACAACTTTGCCTTCTTGGGGCCCACAGGAAGAGCTGCATGAGCTGCACGCACCCCGGCCTCCTGGGATGGGCTGCCCCATGGGTGCATCCCGCCTCATGCGTGCCCCAGCATGGCCCAGACACAGGGTGCATCCTGCCATAATGGGAACTGAGCTGCCTCCCTCTTCCTTCAACTACAGTGGCTGGTTGGTTATATTTCTGTAACTATAATCTTTCCTCCTCTTTTTTTCCTTGGCGTTTTATCCATCACCTGTCTTTTAACTCCACGATGCTAATTCCTACTGCTGTCTTCACAACTAAGCCCTTAATCCAGTGGCTTCTGACGCTGACATGCTGAGGACTTGCGTGGAGCCGGAGCAACACGGGCCGATCACCAGGCTTTCCTCCTGCTCTGCTGAAACAGTCTTTGGAAATGCCCAAATGCGTTGAAGATGTAGTTAGGATTTTCCACACAAGCCATCAGTTGTAGGCCCATTATGCTCAGTAATCAGCATCTAGTTCAGCAAAGCATTTAAACATGTTTAACTGTGCGTTTTCTTTGGCGGTATTCACTTGCTCAGTATCTTACTGTTGGATGAAGGGTTTGTGGCAGGAGGCAGTTAGAAAAGGGTGAATTTTAGAGGAGATGGTCCACAACAAGATCTCCTAATTACAATTCATTCCCTTCTGGTTTATTATAAAACTCCCTCTTGGAATTCAAAAGTGCAGATGAAAAGAGTAGTAAAAAGAGGATCCTTTTTTTCTTTCTCCCACACACACATGTGCATGCACATCCTATAAGGAGCAGATTTCAGTCATGCAGAATATGTGATCTAATTTTAAACCACTGACAAGATATATCTGCTCCTTAAAGTATACTCTTATTTTAGAATTATTTGAAACTATACTTAAAGGAATAGTCATTCTAATATAGCTAAGTGTAAAATACATTTGCAGTCCGTATATCCTAGTGATGTAATGCACTCTATCTTTGCCTGCGGTCACCTTTAATAATTATAATATCCCATGTGGATAAGAGACAAAGTTATAAATACTTTTTTTTTCTTGTTGCATGCAGTTGAAGAGGATATTCACTGCTTAAGAATAATTTACTTGTACTGAACTTTCCCTCAAGTGAATAGCCTGTGAGATTATTTAGAAACCACATAAACTGAGCAAGTCAGAAGCTGGTATTTACAGTTTAGCACAGCACAGGGAGTCTGTGCTTCCAAGTCTGCATTGAACAAATACCTAAAGATACATCGTTTGCTGTGGATAAGTGAGAACCGGAGCTTTTGACAGGAGCAGCTGTCGGGACTGAGCTAAGCTAACATGGGATCAGCTACATGGGGAGTTATCAACGGCAACATAAATAAACAAGCACTTTTTTAGTGGTGCGCCTGTGCTGAGTCTCTTTACCGACTGTTAGGGACTGGTCTAAAGGAAAGGTCAGTTCCCTGGTGGGAATTCGCTTCCCCTACTGTAGCCTGACTATTAATACCTACCTAAATTGCATTTGGGCTGCTAAATGGCCACCTTCACACATTCTCAGGATAATCAAATATCCCTTTAATGTACTTGCATAGTAAGTTCCTTCTGTTTCCTGATCTCCTCATAGCCCTTCCAAATACCCTTCTCCAGTAGCACCCACCACTCCCCACCCACCCCCTTGTCCTTCACTAACACCCCCGGCAGCTCTTGTTCTTAACCCAAAGGTTTGTGCCGGGAGCAAAGACCCCAATGGTTTAGGGCAAAGCTCCAGCTGCTGGAAATCTCTCCCTTATCTCCGAGATAGAAGGCTCTCTTTTTCCTGTCTCACCGGTTGGTTCTGTGTTTGTGCTCTCCGCGCTGCCGAGTCAGAGGGAGAGGATGAGAGGTTAGCTGCAGGACTTTCTCATTAAGGGTGCTGGGTCGCTTGTTCAGTCTTGTACAGCTGCAACACAAGAGGGTTCAAAGAGCCTTTCTTTATCCTGTAGGTCTTCCTCCTGCAGTCCATTCAGACCGGCTCCCGAACAGCCGTTGTGTACTGCCAGGTCCAAAATGAGACACAAATGGATTTTAAGCTGTTGCAAATGTGCATCTCCTTATGGCTTTGTAAAAACTATGCTGCGGGTCCCAAAGCCTACCATTCGTTGCCCAGATCCAGGGAACTGGCAACTTGGAAAGATAGTATCCTCTTAGAATAAAGAAATCCACCAAATATTTTATTTACGTGATCTTACTAAGGATTGGAAGAGATGTAGCAAACTTTGATCATTGTATTTTTATTTTAATATTAAAATGCCCTGATGATTCTGGTCAGTCATTTGTAATCAGTTGACTGTGTTGAAAATCTGTTCAGCTGTGACCAGTCCGATGCGAAAATGGACTGGGAGTCCCTGGGACACAAGATTACTGTGATTGAATAATGTTCCCTCTGTTTCTGCCTCAATTTTACCAGAGGTGCTGCTTCAAGCCATCCACCAGCGAGGAATCAGGAGGCATCTGACCACTGTCCAGCATATTTCTGAGTTGTTACGACTATCGCAATTGCTGCCTGCAAAGTACCTGTACACGAAGGCTCTCCGTCAATTATATTACCTATCCGGACAGAAGTCTGCATTCAGATGTTGCATGAGCTCAACCTGAGTCTAATTACAGTGTAGAAAAAATAGCAGTGCAAAATGTTAGCAGTTTTTAGCAGACTCGAGTCAGTGTAACCTACTTTCTCCAAATATGGCCTATACAAAAAGACCTTGGTTCATCTCAACTATTTGAAAGGCTAGAAGCATCGGAATTATTGCATTGTTAAAACCAATTGGAACAAAGGAAAGACTGTTGTGACTGCAAAGTGTATTTAAAGACTCATTTATTAATTTTTGTCCTACGTTAATTAGGTGATATACAGAGTATACTCATTAAGAGTAAGTGCTAAAACTTTGAGAATGACGCGTTGTATTTCTTTCACAAAACAGAAACAAAATGTTTATCACAATCATTGCTTATGGTATTCAAACACACAGGAAAAATAAAGTGTGTTTAAAATAAAAGTACTCTTATCTCGATTACCTAAAGAAATAACATTTCTGCAGTCATATTTTTGTCTGTCTGGTGAGTCCCCTCTCTCTGCCAATAACTTCTGATCTCATGAGTTCATTTCAGCAGTTTGACAGCAGTGTGAAGGTCTCAAAGCTTCTACAAGCTTCTACAAATATTGGGGAACTCACAGCTGGATCAAAGAAAGCAGCTCACATTCATTCTCATGCTGGGGGAAAAGCTGCAGAGTGAGTTCAAGAGTTACACCGTCTCTTTGGTCTTTCAGCACAAGAAGGACATGGACCTGTTGGAGCAGGTCCAGAGGGGAGCCACGAGGATGATCCGAGGGCTGGAGCACCTCTCCTATGAAGACAGGCTGAGAGAGCTGGGATTTTTCAGCCTGGAGTAGAGAAGGCTCCTGGGAGACCTTATAGCAGCCTTCCAGTACCTGAAGGGGGCCTACAGGAAAGCTGGGGAGGGGCTGTTTGCAAGGGCATGTAGCGACAGGACGAGGGGCAATGGTTTTAAACTAGAGCAGGGCAGGTTTAGATTAGACATTAGGAAGAAGTTCTTTACAATGAGGGTGGTGAGACACTGGAACAGGTTGCCCGGAAAGGTGGTGAAGGCCCCATCCCTGGAGACATTCAAGGCCAGGCTTGATGAGGCTCTGAGCAACCTGATCTAGTTGAAGATGTCCCTGCTTACTGCAGGGGGGTTGGACTAGATGATCTTGAAACGTGCCTTCCAACAGAACACATTCTATGATTCTATGATTCGTTTGTCCCCTCATATTGGCCAATAAGTGTAAACATACCCCAAAACAACTGGAGCATTTGCTGCTGCCTCCCTACCCAACAGATAGGGAACAGTGGAGGGGAACTCTGAAAGTCAAGGGATAGCTGGTGGCACTGTTGGTGGCGGGCACAATGCCACAAGGCTTTAATATACAATGCAAAGAATACACGGGGGCTGGGAGAGGTGCTGGGTTTATTGCAGCAGAGGGCAAGAGTGGTAGTGAACACAAATCCATTGGAAACCAGGCTTCGTTAGTTCTCTTGTTTCCTCTCAGAAACAAACTCAAACCATCACCAAAGTATTTCAGAGAAAAAAGAAAACAAAAAAAAAAAAGAAAAAAAAGCCCAAAAAAACCCAACAACCAATAAATATGAAATAGCCAAAATGCAGAGTATAAAAGTTCTTACTTAGAAGCTGATGGAAGAAGCAGCAAGAGCCTACTTGTCAATTAATGTGCAGTTACAGTGAGAAGTTCAAACTCACCAGATATTTTCTTAGAACCATTAGGACAGGAGGAATCTCAGAGGTTTCCCAGCACAGCACTCCTGCACTGCGGCAGGATTATGTACAGCACGACTGTTTCTGGCAGGAGTTTATCTACCTTTTTCTCAGAGAACTTCCTGTCAGGTAGACTCCACAGCCATCCTAACTACCTTGTTCCAGGTTTCATGGCCTGAGCACCAAGTGTAGGGTGAGGGGGTTCCCTAAAATACCAAAGTCGCCTTTACTTTCTTTGATCCTTTGCTTTCTTCTTTTCAGAGCGCAATCACCATAAACCAGTACCTGCCTGCAAAAGACCACTTTGACTTCTGTTTTTCTTTCTCTGGGCTAAATTAATCGATTTTCTTAACAGGCTATGCTTTCTAAAACTGTTGTTAGTCCCACTGTTCTCTTCTTGACTGTCCATTTTGTGACCCTGTTTCTCGGGTGTCCCAGACAAGGTCTCCTGCTATGCATCTTCTGCAGGTTATGTAAAATTCTCTTTTAATACACCCCACATTGCGGACTGCCTGCTTTTTCACCTTCACCACAGTATTCACCACTACTTGAGTCTATAATGCTATGTAATCCTCATAACCTTTCAAAACATATTGCTTCCTAGTTATCCATTATCTGCTTTTATTTGAGGATTTGAGCTCTGCTTCCTCTGGGTAACACTTTGCACTTGTCTTTGTTGAATTTCACCTTACTGGTTTTAGGCCATGTCTCTGATTTTTCAAGTTTATCTTTAGTTCCTGTTCTGTTCTTCAAAAGGCTTTTAACTATCTCCTTGTTTCTTGTAGTCATTTGCTAATTTTATGACCTCTTATTTCCTTATCCAATTTGTTCATCAACCTATTTAATAGAATGTAGCTGAGATCAGAACCCTTCAGGAACCCACTTGAAACATCCTCCTGGTTTGATAGTATACAATGGATGCTTCATTTTTGAGAATGACTTCAGAGGCAATTGCTTACCCACTCATGACCCACCTACACAACATTTCCTTAGCTTTCTGATGACAACCTCGTGCTAAGTATGTAATGAATGTTGCTGATGCAGACATATCACCCATCTATTGTTTCATCACTATCCACGAGGTCAGTTATGAGTCAAAGAAGAAAATTCAGTTTGTTTAATATGGAGTTTCCTTGACAATCCCACATTGGCTTATTTTAATCAATTTATTATTTTCTAGGTAATTACTAAAAAGTAGTTTAATAGTTCTTTTCTGAATCTTCCTGGTGATATTTATCTCATGATCTTCTTTATAATCGCTTCTTTTTTTCTGAAAACACACAGTATGATTTTTTTCCAACTTTAGAATCTTCCTCCCAAACACTTGAAATGGCAAGTGGTAGTATATCTTTGAAAGATCACATCTCATCTCCAGCAGAAAATGTTGCTCTAAATTAGGAGAAAACTGTCTGTCAGACAACATATTGATGGCTTTGACTCCTAATTGTTTATGGAGAACCTGCATCTGATATGCAGATGTATCTAATATGCAGGTGCAGGCTCAGTGTTAAATAAATACTATTCAAAAGCTTTGTAAGCTTACTCACTGTTGGGAAAAGATAAGGGGATGCTGAAGTTCAGGTTGCAAACACAGTCCATTCTGCTTGTACTTTACAGAAATGGTTTGAACACCAGGAAACATTGCACACGCAATGCTGAGAGCTGTCGGTGCCTTCAGACTCTGCCGCAAGGACTCACAGCGTAACGCACTCACACTACGGAGCGCGAAACTGCAACTCGGAACATGTAGCAATAGCGGTCAGATCCCTGAGACAGTTTCCATGAATTTCTTGATGTCAAATCAAAACAAAGGTAAGCCAGAAACGTCCGTGGCAATGAAGGCAGAGTACAGCAAATGGAATAAATTACTAGCATAGTACCTGGGCTGCCTTCACAGAGTGAATCCCACTTCCCCATAATTTCCAGTACATATATGTCTGCTAAAGCCCAGCCAGAGGTGGTGATACTACTCACCTTTGGATTAATAGCCAGCGCCTAAGACATCTCTGTACCAAGTGAGACACAGAGACCCTTCTCAGCAAAAGCTTCAAAACCACAGCTTGGAGAAGACAGCCCAACAGCAGACTGGCAGGTAGGCAGGGACAGAGTGGAGCAGGCAAGAAAAGAATAAAATGTAAACGCACTAAGAAAAGAGAAAGGAGAAATCACCTGAAAAATAAAGTTTAAAAAAAATTAGAAACATCAGGAAAATTCAGTCTCAACTAGGACATGTTATATTGAGTAGCTAAGTTTCCTATGTGTAATGAACCCGTTGATTACAATGAGCGTCCTAATCAATACAGTGCTTTTTAACAGCTTAATATACATCCTTCAGAACTATCAGGGAAGAATAATCTGCTGGATAAGAGCACAGGCAAGGGTGGGTTTCTTTGTTCCCTCGTGGCAAGCATGATATTCATAGCATTTCCAACAATATCTCAACAAAACTAATTCTTTCATCAAGCAATAAATCATGAATGCACGCTATCCTGCCAAAGTCTTACCCTCCCATCCTAATCTAGTCTGTTCAACAGTAAAATGCTATCTGTTGTTTTCTTCCTTGCTTTCTCTCTGCTTGGGATTTAAAGCATTGTAAACTTTTTCGAATTTTCAAAGGTGTGACCCGCAACATGATGGCGTGGTAAATACTTTGCGTTTAACTATATGTCTGGATTCAATATTCTTCCTCCCAATTATTCTACTAATGACTTTTTTTTTTCAAATACATTTCAAAACTAAAATCATCTTGCACTTGCTTTCAGTTACTTCAAATAGAACAAATTGTCATCTGATGTAGATTAGCATATCTTTACAGAAGCCAATGAAATTGTAAGAATTTATATAGATAAGTATTTGCCCACTCGCCTTACATACAGAAGGCAAAATCCAAAATTCCTATTAAAATGTTTCCTATTAAAAAACCTGCATCCTGTTACATTTTGTTCTAAGAATCTGCAGATGTCAGCTAATGAAAATAAACTTCAAAGGGAGGAATCATTTGAATTAATTGGGAGCTAAATCACAATCTCAAAATAAGTTCTGTTTGGAAATCATCGCTTTATAGTGTGTTGTTAAGTGGGCATTAGCCTTATAACAGCTCTGCTGTTTGATGCAGAGCCGTCCACTTGAGATAAGAAGTAAATAGCAGAAGCTACTGATTGTGGACCCTGAGGTCTGAGGCAGACCTTGCTTCCATCCTGATGAAGTATTCAAAATAAACTCCCAGTTAAGATGCTGGGTTATATATTTCTTCTTGGAAAAAACAAGATTTCCCCAAGAAAACCACATTACCCTCTCTCCACTGCTGTCTTTCTGCCCCATGACACATTCAACATTGAAGCCACAGGTAAGATATGGTGGATACTCTGACTCCTATTACCAGTGAATGAGAGGGAAATACCGATGATATCAGAAAGGGAAAGAGGAAAAGGAGCCAAGGAAATTTCAGTTTCTGACTTTTTTTTTAATTATTTGTAAAAAGAGAGGCTCTGCCTGACTATATGTCAGCCAGACTACACTCTGAAGGAGAAAGATAATGTGCTGGAAGGCAGTACAGTGAAATAATACTGATGATGGTGATGATGATTATAATGATAATGATAATAATAGTAATAATAATACAGCTTCTTGTCATATGTACAAGGCTCCAAAACACCCATCTTTTTTACTTATGACAGCAGTTTTAATGGACAAGAGGGCACATGGTTGGATAACCCTAGGGCAAAGTCTTCAGGAGTCGTACAAAACCTATAAAGCAAGGACAGCAGACAAGCAAGATTACACGACCATTTCCCACAGCAGTGTGGAGGTGAGAAATCTGTAGGGTTGATCCAGACTCAGAAGTCCTCTGGCATTGAAGAGGGAGGCAGGACATGAAGAACTAAGGCAGACAATGGGTAGGAGCAGACTGGCAAATACACTTTCAGGTCTCCACTGAGGCTGCCATCACTAATGCCCTTTATTTGCAGCTGTGGCATTCATATTTCCTGATGTGGATCACTGGTTGCCAGGACCTGTGGTGAATAATGATGCACAGAGCTACATCCTTCATAAAGATGGTGAAGAGGTCTTGTGGGGATAAGAGCTTTTGGTCTCTGGACCCAGAAAAAAATCCCTATAGATGAAGAAATCTCTTCAGCCGATCCAGCATTCCCCTAGAATCCTCTCCAAAATGAATATCAGCTCAAGAGCAGCAGAGAATTTCTGTACATTTCTGTAAAATTGGAGACACTTGAATCTACGGGTTCAACTGAGCAAGGATGACACTCAGGAGAAAGTGCTTGTTCCCCACTGTTTCTACAAATTGGTGGCTTCCAAAAAGATTGGAAACTAATGCAGATGAGGTAGAGGGAGGATTCAACCATTATTGTCAAGAGGAAAGCTATTTCAGAGGAACGTTTCCATTTACCTTCTCTAGAAAGAGAGATGATTTGCCATGAAGAAAAAAAATGGAACTACTTCACAGAAACAGAAAAGAAAGATAACTGGTTTTCTACATCTAACCTCATCCTGCAGTTCCTCTCCCTAAGACATATTATCGTCAGTGGTTCAATTTTTGCATCGAATATCTCAATTCCATTGCTAAGGCTATTCAAATAATAAAGTCAAAACAAAGGTATGTGAGTTATATGTTAAGTTATGGCTTCAAGGACATTTTTGCTTATCTGCAGTTTTCAGCTAATAGACTGTTGATATCTACTTAATACCAATAATAATTTGTATTAAAAGAAAAAAAAAAGAGAGACACACCATTAAGTTCTGCACTGGACCGATGTCCCTTGCAAGTAGTTAATGAAAGAGAGTGGAAGATAGGGATGATATAGCTCTTGACACTGTAAATCCTAAGTCCCTCACTCTGTCCGCCCTTAGTGCAAGCTATGTGGATTGAAACAGCAGCTGGATAATGCTGTAAAGACAGCTCAAATACATCCATCCCATGCTGCTGGACAGGAATTGCAGAGAATAGGCACCCTTCACGTACAACTATGCCGAGGACAATTCAGGTCAATGTCTTTTTTTACTTACTTGCAAGAGAATGTCTTCTAGTTTTACCCTGCTGTGATTAGAAGATACGCAACCTTCAGCTTTGCTCTCAGCATCCATCATTTGCAGCTAATGTTTTCAGCCTGTGTAAGCAGCCTATGCACCACTGATTCTTTTGAATCACGATGTCTTAGTTAAAGATCATTTTGGAAAGTGAGACTTGGACTCTTTAGACTTGGGCAATTCACAACATTTTACTTTTTTTTCCTCACTTATCTCAGAGAGTTATGTTAAAAGATATGCAAAGCATCCGTTCTCTTTCACAAACAGGAGAGGCATCTTCTGTTTGATAAGCCAGAACTTATCAGCCATCTTATCTCAGATCTGCTATTTATACTGCCCTTCTGCAAATGTGTTATCACTGCCCTGCACACTGTTCTAAGGCATTTTCCACAAAATCTACAGATTTCCACATCTGAAATGAGCACACCCCAGATCAAATTTATACAGAAGCTGGAACTCAGTATTCACTTTGGATGGCTGTGTGTGGGAGTGTGTGCATGTATGTGTATTTGTGTGGGCGTATCGGCATTCATTTCGTAAATTTTGTTCCCGCTGTAAAAATGACTCGTATAGCGGTTTATTTTAATACCAAATTGCAAGGTTAGTTCATTTTACAAGATGGCAGTTTAACACATCGGGAGAAGGAGGGAGAATAGATTTTTCCTAAGATCTGCAGTGTCTGTGATGCTCTGTAACAAACAGAGCGGAACAAAATTCTGGTGACCATTTTGATGAAAAAGTGAATGTGCTCGGTGAGCCAACAAGAAGCGGTAAGGGAAATCAAATATGAGACTTGATAATTTTTTCCTCTTCCAGCCATTCCATCTGAATTTCTGTAATTTTATTTAAGGCAGAAATATTGTACTTAAGGGGGTTTAGTGCTTTTTTTTAATTAAATATGCTCAATTAGTTTGTGAAGAAACGTTTCTCTATAAAAATCAGCTGCGATACTTGGTAAGTTCGTTCTTTCCTACGGCTAAAATCAGCTGTAATAAGTTTCCTCCTAACTCTAGAAAAAAACATTCTGTAACTTTGGCACTTTAATCTCCACAAAGGCTGTATAGAAACAATCACAACAAATGAAGATTGAAGAATGAAGGCAAGCTGGCTTCAGGGCTCCATTACACTACAAATGGGAAGAAAAAGGAAGTATGTCTTCAGAGCCTGCACAGTACTGTAGCTTATGCTACACAAAAATGAAAAATTCAGCTGCCTGCAGCTGGCTCAGGTCCCACCATCTCTGTGATTTAAGGCAGTAGGAGTCTCCTTTCTCTACCTCTGCCAAACAAAAAATTTTTGCTCGTCATTTTGATGTACCTCTTGGGTAAAGATCACATCATCCGCTTAAAACCCATCATACCCGCTCTCTGCCGGAAATTCCATCTGAACATGAGGAGAAGCTTCTTTACTTTGAGGGTGGCAGAGCACTGGAACAGGCTGCCCAGAGAGGGGGTGGAGTCTCCTTCTCTGGAGATATTCAAAACCCACCTGGACATGTTCCTGTGCAACCTGCTGTAGGTGACCCTGCTCTGGGTGACCCTGCTCTGGCAGGGGGGTTGGACTAGATGATCTCCGAAGATCCCTTCCAACCCCTGTGTAGTGTCCCAGTGTTAGGTTTAGCTTTCAAGCTCCCACAGGCTCAGCCAGGAGGGACCTGTCTTTTAGGACCATACATCCCAGCAGCCCCACCCTGACCCAAGCACAAGATCACGTCCTGTTGGCTGGGGTTCACCAAGGTCTGCCTGAGCCCCAGGCACTGTTAAAGGGGGAGGGAACACCACATGACTTACATCTGGGGACAGTGCTGCAGATGCATCTCCTACTGCCTCTTTCTTTGCTACGAATGACAATGCATTTGTACTAATGAAATGCCACATGCCAAACACACCAGGTACCTCCATTAAAGTACCAAATGCTGCAAAAATTATCCAGCACTGGAAAAAAACCCCTTTCTTTCCCTTGTCTTCATGTTCTGTTTGATAGCTTTGGTCCTGTGATACTAATTAAGTTCTCTGCTTTCATCTCTTCCATTGCACTCCTGTGTATTCATCTATGTGTGTACACACACATATACATCAACACACTTTGAACCTTATGACACTGTCCTAACCGTGTTCCTTTTCTACTCCAACCCCCTTATCCCACCCACACTTTTAACCCTGAGAGACCCCATTGCTCAGCTGAGGCAATGTCATAGCGACTGTTTGCGAAGATGAGAAGAGGAAGGTGCAGGTGGCTCACCCAGCTGGCAAGGAGCAGGGGACAAGACAAGTGGAATAGCTCTTTCAGCGTTCCCGTTACGCCCAGGACTAGTGCCTGCGGTGCTGAGAGGTCAGGGGTAAGTCAGCTGAGGTCCAGGGCACATATTCTGACCGAACCTTGCAGTACTTTTCTTTTTTCTGCACCCCATGAGCCCCACAAAGCTGTGTAGCTGCTAGCCAGCTCTGCTGTGCTTCCCACCGCTGTTCACTACGCTGCAGATGTTCACCTGTCACTTTGCTCTAGGCCATCAGACCTGATAAATTCCTATTGCAAACAGACGATAAGCTCCATGTTTAGCAACACGGAATGATAGCAAGTCTATTTTCATTTCTGCCTAATGCATATATTTTACATTTATGCCAGTTGGACTCAATTCTGCATCTTCCTGGTAGTTGCAATGATTACCTGTGGTTTTGACAGGGGTGTGATGATGCTGTATTGACCTGATCAGGATTTTAACTCGTGACCCCACTCAGCAACTTAACATATTCTGCTTCAAGCCACCTTATTTTGAATGAGGGTGCGGAAGTTGGTGTGGTCCTATCAGTAGCAGCAGCCCCTGGCCTGCACAGGTAGTACGGACCGTGGGAGGCTGCTGGCCTTGCCCAGCACCACTTCCATGGCAGCGTCTGGGCATTAATGCCAACCTGTGACCATTCCCAAGAGGCTTTCTAGACATGGCCTAGACTTCAGCAGTCTGAAAGCACTGAGCCCTCTAGGTACAAGCTGCACCGGGGCCAGGCAGCCTCAGTGCTCCCTGGGCCATTTTGCAGACATAGCCTACAACTCTTGTCTGACTTTGCTCTTGTCTCTCCTGTTTTCACCCCATAGATTCAGCTATTTCAAGCTCAGCTGCACCTCTCTAAACAGACATGCTCACTCTCGCTCCCTCTCTGCATTCGCATTTGCAGCCAGGTCTTGGATGTTTCCTCTTTGATCCCTTTCCTGCATTCACTCTCTTACCACCTTCCATTTCTTGTCATCTGAACACTCCTTCAAATCTTCTGTAAATTCTTCATGCTTTCCCATCTTTTCTATCTCGCTTCTCCTTTCTACTGTTGATTCTGGTATCAGCACGCTGGTATTAGCACTTTTTATTGGGAAGCGATAACATATGGCAGTAAATGTTTTAAATCTCATAGTTCTTCCTTTTCTCACTCATTCCTTTTTCTCTTGGCCATCTTCTCCATTGATTTTCTTTCCATGTCATTTCATATTCATTTCCCGCCTCTTTAGAATTCACCAGCACCCTGCTATTCCCTCTGCAGCTTTGCAAGCCTTTTTTTTTTCCCCTCTCTTTTTTCCCCTTTTCCTTTTTTGTAGGCAAGGGCCACTCTTAATCTTCGCAGGAACTATTCATCTCTGTGCAACACCTGTCATCTTTCGTGCCCCAGCTTCTCATTTTACATCTGGTCTGCATTTGCATAGTCTAGTCTTCTGCTGGATTTCCTAATGCCTTTCATAGCTTTCCCCACATCATTTTTAATCTTTTCTGTACTGCTTCTCCTTGCCTTTTTATCCCAGAGGCAGAAGGGCCCTGTTAGCTAGTTCTGTTTCACAGGAAATTTTCTTTCAACATCAAAGAATACCAGATTGCAAACACTGTTAAAATTAGTGCACAGCTCTCTAGATCCTGGTGAGTTATAGCATTGGCAAAAGATTTGTGCTCCAAGATTTCTTATTCGTCCTTTCTTTTAGTGCCGATCAATTTTGCCTAGCCCAGAGGTTTTGGCACTCGGTTTATTTCTTTTTCCATGTCTGTACCTCTATGTCAGTTTTGAAAATCATAATTTCCCTAAAACCTTGCCCTGCCATTCTCAGTTCACTCACTTTTGCCACTAGAATACATGCTGAAAGTATACTTCTTGTTCTAGGATGAAATAATTTCTCAAAATTCCTTAGTAGTGGAGGTCCCACAGCCTTTCCAAGCAACCTGACCCCTGCACCACTAGCCTTCCTCCCTGTCCTTGCGTATCCCTGTTGCAAGGTCAGCCTATTTTTCTGCTGCCAACACAGTGGACATGATGAACTATTGACGCCTTCCTTTGTACAGGTACCATTTAGATTTTGCACACATCCGCTTTCACCCTTCTCTTCTTGGAACTGAGCTACCACAGGGCTTTCCATCTTTTTTTCTTGGGTCATATTTTCTAGAGCCCTGACCATCCTTGTGTTCTCTCCTCGGGTGCGTCAGGATCTCTGTCCCTGCCAGATTTCTCACATTAACCTACTAACCCTGCTTTACTGAAGAGAAGAATTTGCCTCTCCATTAGTCTGCTCATTCCCCAGTAAAGTTTATACTTACAGCCTTCTGTATTAGAGAGGAAGTCTCAGTGCTCAGGCCTGTGGTTTATATGACCCAAACATACATGGGAATGCTTGTTAATACATATAGAAGCATTTCAAATAATTCTGGTACCATGTAGCCCACGCTTGCTTCACTCCTGTGTCATCCTTGCACCACAGGGTATGTAATTTTTCCCTAATAATTCTTCTCTTAATTCCCTTAGTAATTTCTTTGGCCTGAGGGTACCCTTGTTTTCACTGTCAGTTCCTCTAGTCTACAAGATTTTACTTCTAAGTAGCTCATTTCATTTTCACTAGCAGTTTCCTTTCTCCCTGAAATAGCAGGGGTTAAATACAGTATTTGTTTTATCCATCAGTATTTCATTTCTAGAATTTCCTGAAGACATATAAAGGGCCAAACACACAAAGTTCAGTGCTGTATTTCTATTTGAAATAACAGAAGGATATAAATCCACCTACAACCAGTGACCTTTCAGGATTTGCAGCACTAGATCACATTGAAAAAAACTCTGAAGGATGGAAAATATAAGTGTTAGGGAAAAGTAATATCTGGGATCCCTGGTGTAATGTTTGCAAGAAAAGATTTTATAGCAGTTATTTTACCCTTTGATTTATTCACACCTTTTGCATCTATCCTCAGGCCAAAGTGCCCAAACTTCTCCATAAAAAATTCACATTTGTCCAGATTTTTCCTCTAATGAGATGCTGTCTGCCTGTGGTAGTTTTTTCTGAGAGTCCTGTCTAAGTTTTTCTGTGGCAAAGGTTGCAACTAATGTTAAGCCTGTAATTTCCTTACAATAACTTCGTGGCTCTTGACCATACTGTTGGAAATAAGGATGCCCCAAAGGGCAACACAGTAAAATGAATGGTGAGAATTTGCTCTGAGGGATAGGTAAGACCCATCAGAGATGGGTGTCCATCCACAGACATGCAGAGACACACACAGAGTGTGTTAAGGTCACAGTGTGAACTTTTGCAATGATGCTTATTACCAATCTCACCAGAGCGTCTTTTCTACTTTTAAAAACTGGTTTAGCCACCAATCTGAATGAATTATAAATGCTGAAATACCACTTTATATGATAGATAAAACCAAGAGAATAAGCAACACCAGTTCTTTCACCCCAAATCCCTTCATCTCTAGCTGTGGTTCAAGTTTTGCTCTCAAGTCACACAAAGTCAAATAAGTCTTTCTAAAACTTGTCTGATCCCCTTCTTTCAGTAGTACAAATAGCCTTATATAGGCTGTGGATGTTATCTACCTAGACTTTAGTAACGCCTTTGACACCGTTTTCCACAGCATTCTCCTAGAGAAACTGGCTGCTCATGGCTTGGACAGGAATACTCTTCACTGGGTAGAAAACTGGCTGGAGGGCTGGGTCCAAAGGGTGGTGGTGAATGGAGTTAAATCCAGTTGGCAGCTTGTCATGAGTGGTGTTCCCCAGGGCTCGGTACTGGGGCCAGTTCTCTTTAATATCTTTATCAATGACTTGGACGAGAGGATCAAGCACACCCTCAGTAAGTTTGCAGATGACACTAAGTTGACGGGGGAGTGTTGATCTGCCTGAGGGTAGGAAGGCTCTAGAGAGAGACCTGGACAGGCTGGATCAATGTGCCGAGGAGGCCAATGGTATGAGGTTCAACAAGGTCAAGTGCCAGATCCAGCACTTGGGTCACAACAACCCCAGGTAGCCCTACAGGCTTGGGGAAGAGTGGCTGGAGAGCTGCCTGGAGGAAAAGGACCTGGGGGTATTGGTCAACAGCCAGCTGAATGTGAGCCATCAGTGTGCCCAGGTGGTCAAGAAGGCCAACAGCATCCTGGCTTGTATCAGGAATAGTGTGGCCAGCAGAACTAGGGAGTAATCGTCCCCCTGTACTCAGCACTGGTGAGGCCTCAGTTTGAATACTGTGTCCAGTTTTGGACCCCTCACTACAAGAAAGACATTGAGGTGCTGGAGCGTGTCCAGAGAAGGGCAATGAAGCTGGTGAGGGGTCTGGAGCACAAGTCTCATGAGGAGCGGCTGAATGAGCTGGGGTTGTTTAGCCTGGAGAAAAGGAGGCTGGGGGGAGACCTTATGGCCCTCTACAACTACCTGAAAGGAGGCTGTAGTGAGGTGTGGATCTGTCTCTTCTCCCAAGTACCAAGTGATAGGATGAGAGGAAATGGCCTCAAGTTGCGCCAGGGGAGGTTTAGATTCGGTATTAGGAAAAATTTCTTCACTGAAAGGGTTGTCAAGCATTGGGACAGGCTGCCCAAGGAAGTGGTTCATTCACCATCCCTGAAGGTATTTAAAAGACGTGTAGATGTAGTGCTGAGGGACATGGTTTAGTGGTGGATTTAGCAGTGTTACATTTATGGTTGGACTCAATGATCTTAAAGGTCTTTTCCAACCTAAGTGATTCTATGATTCTACATTTACTCAAGCCACTAATGCTAAGATTAGCATCCAGAATTTGTTGTACTTTTTCTACAGCTGCGAATGCTTTGTCCTGGTAGGTGGCTTGCAGTAAATGAGCCTGACATCATCCCTTCTCAAACATGTACTGTCCTGCCAGTGGCAAACCGGAGCTGGCAAGTTAACCTGCCGTTCCACCAGCAGCTTTATTTCGCCTCCTGGTTTCTGTCAACGCACTGTGCCTGAGTGAACGGCGCTAGATAGTACTCCAGTCTTTACATGCTGTACCTGCCCCATCTACATCTTTTTTGAGGGCGTGCAGGTGTGTTGCCAGGGTCAGAACTCAGGGTGGGAGACTACGTGGATGTTTTTAGCCTTGTGTCTATTCCAGCTACCTTTACCTACATGGGGCTTTGATGCAGTAGTGACTCTAGTCTGGTGTATTGCCCTCCTGTCCTGAGCCATGTCTTTGGGGCTTTCCTTAAGGTCTCCACAGTATTTCTCACCAAATGACAGTATTTCAGATCAAGCTCTGCCAACAGGCAGCGTAACTCAGATCATTTACCTAACCCAGCCACAAACCTCACCTGGAATGCCACCCGCTCCAAGTCACGGTAATTTCTGAACTGCACCTGTGCCATGTATAGTTTACAGACTTCTGCAGGCTTCTGGACCTCTGAATGGAATCAGGAATATTCGATATGATAACCCTTACCCGATGATGTTTTATACAATAATTTTTACCTGTGAAAGGCTTGTACACTTCAGAGCTCTTCATCAGGCTTTAGAGACAAGATGCTTGAGTACATGTGAAATAGGGTGGATTTTACTCTCCAACGACAACCTTTCTATTTCTTCTTGTGGAAGCAGGTTTAAAAAGAAAAAAAATAAAAAGGAACGGAGAAAAAAAAAAGCACTTCTCTTTACTACATAAATCCCAGGATCTGCCACAAGGCTCTGTGGCTATAATAAAAGTAGCCATCGTGCCTGAGATCCCCAAGGCTGATTAAAGAAAGATTTGATACAGCTGTAGTCAATGCCTAAGAGAGCAGGTGAAAAATTCTACCCGAGCCAATACCTGGACCTGCAGCAGTAAAAGGCAATCCTCTGACACGTCAGTGAGTGAAATTTGTCCTTAATGCTTGAAGGTAGGCTAGAAATTTAGTTTTTGCTTTGTTCCTACTTTAGAGTTAGCCACCTGAATAGCTATGAAGAGCTTTTCCAAGGAGGCTTATAGCAGGAATATCATTAAACTCTGCCCAGTTGTAGGAGTAGAACTAGCTAATACCTTTGGGCTGGGCTAGCAAAGGCTCCTTATTCAGGTACAGAACCCTGAGCATCCGTCCCTAGAGATGCGGGGGCCCTGTGGGCAGAGCCTGCATGTGCGGGGGCAAGTACGTGGAGCACCCACAGCAGCACCCACCCTGGGCTGGCCTCCCCAGCCAGGGGCTGCAGGAGCGGGGCATGTATCATATAGAAACAACATTAGGGGGAGCTCCATTACCTAGTCCAGTTTTGTAAAAAGAGGGAGCACTTGTGTCAGTGGCTTCAGTTCCCGGGAAATCACTGTCTTCCCTGCTCAGCCTCGGGCTGCTGCGCCAGGATAATGAGTGCTGCTGAGTAATGAGGTCAGGTTGATTGCAGGTATTTTCTGATTAGAAAAACCGGCAGCCAGCTAATCCTGCCCTTAAATGTGGCCAATTATCAACAACAATTTTTTTCATTTCTGAAAAAAAGTCAGAAATGCCACACAGTTACTTTTAACCATAGTCTTTACATCCACAGACTGATGAGCTAATGAGATCGATTAGTCATGGGAACTTCATGCTCCCAGGTTGTGGTGCATATGCAATGAAATGTTTTGGCAGTTTCCCTGCAATTTTTAGGGCTTATGACCCAGACAGTTTACCGCAGTAATTATCCCAGAACATTTATTATTTTCATATAAGCTGTAATGTGCATAATTTAATTCATAAATAATCATTAGAGAAGAAATGGAGAGAATGTAAAATTAAAGTTCCGATTCAAAGGACATGGGATGAGTTTGAGTTACAGAGAATAAATGTGGGCAGATCACAGCAGAGCAGTTGTGGGGAAGGACAAAGATGGGTACTCTACAAGGATGGAGAAGAGCAGGAAAGACTGGAAGAGACAACAAACTCTATGTCATACTACCAGAGGGATTATTATTCCCTTTATTCTTCTTAGTCCTGGGACACAGAGATCAACTCTAGGCTTATTTCAACAGGAAAAATAAAATGTTTTGTAATAAGTGGTCTCTCACCCATCTTAAAATACTTCCTACCCTGGCTAGTCCCCTGAAAGCAGTGGCCGTGGTCACGCAGCAGTCCCCGGTTATGCCTTGAAGCACACTTTAAGCACCTAAGACAAAAGGAGGAGGGTTTGTGTTCAGGTTCTGTGTGCACCATCTGCTCAGAGGAGACACACAGACTTTCAGAAGGCTGCCAGCTGGCTGGCCATTCCTCTCCTTTCAAATAAACATTCAACATGTTTTCAGTAAATTCTGAATGACAAAAGTCTGCTTTTTCCTTTCTGCAGTTCTCACTGGAGAGGGTGAGAGGTTTTTTTCCTCTTGGCTATATTATATATTGCCAGCAAGATGAACTTTCACTTCAGATTGTTATTATCTCATAAAAATAGCCCACATGGAGCAATATTCATTATTAGGGTATTATATTATGAACTTTAAAGGGGTTATTAGCTCTTTGAAACAAGCTAAAGAATAAGATCTCTTAAAGATCTCTTACTGAGCCGATAGCTGAACTATTCCAAGGTTGTTCCAATAAATGAAGTCATTTTAAAGAGAGATTTTTCTTCCTAATGTGTTTCATTTATAAGAAGTGAGGAATGCAGGCAGCTCTAGGGTGAAAGACAAACACTGCGCTACTTTCCCTGCATAGTGATTCAAGATAACGAGCCAATGCCATGGCTAGGTACAGCACACTGGTAAGTATCGTCGCTCAATCACTCTGTATTTAGCAAAGAGCCTGCAGCCAACACTGGGTGTCTTCAGGAGTTAAGATCTCAATTTGATGTCTCGGAGGATGCTCATCATCCATGGACATCCAGATGTTCATGCTTGAGGTGAGCAGGAGGGAGCAGTCTGGCATGGGGAAAGATACTTTTGTAATCTGAAAGCAACACACACCTGAACCGCACTGTCACCCTCTGCTGGAATCCAACACACCACTTTCAATTTTTATCTCAACATTATTTTAAATAAAATCATGAGTATCAAAGTCATTGGAGTACCTGAATCTCCCTGCCTGCCTCTCTTTTTTAATGCCTGTGAGAATATGCAAGCAATCAAGTTATTGTTATTAGAGGAAATTCCAGAGCATCAGCTATTGTCTAATAATTGCTCATCTGAATGCTCTTCCTTGCAGGACATGTGACGTCATTTTCCCCTCTTTCACTCGCAGATAAGTAGTCTCAATCCCCTTGATCAGGAGAGGTGCACACAGACGATTGTCACCTAGCCCCGACCTGTAACTCCCTTTTTGTCTGCTTCCTAGGAACCTGTGCCTATGACCACACCAGCTCCATCTACACAGGCATTAACTCTATATTTCAGATTCTTAATCTGTCCTGCCACTTTCTTCCATCTGCTGCTTTGCATCTTGCATAAAAGAATGTAATTTTTTATTCAAATGTTTTTATTTTATGAGCTGTACACTATATAAGGGGTTTCACTGTAGGACCTCAAGTGCAAGTACCAGGTTTATGTCAAAGAATTCAAAGGTTTTTGGGTGGCAAAAGACAGGTGGGCAGGCAAACATACAAAACATAGCGTTCTTTGAGAGACCTGGGTAAAAATATTCGTAGCAACGGCCTGATCCTTCAAACAAACATTCAGGTCAATAACTTTGCTGGGGCATATTCTCTTATCACTTCAGTAAGTTTGTGTAAAATTATTCACATGCATAAACATTTACAGAATCTTTCCGGGGTCACTTCACATCACTCAGTATTTCAAGCTCATCTTTCTCTTTGGTGATATATATCATTCACACTTCAAGAAGCTAAATCAAAAGCACAGGGATATTTTACTGGTTGAAAATCCTTTGGCTCAAACCGTAGGACAATTTCCTTCCCAGGAGGATGTGTCATTTTAAAAAAGTTCTAACATAGCCTTTCACCCTCCACCTACCCCAAAAATGTAAAAAATTTCATATTTAGCTCATTTCCTTCAGGAACAGAGAAATAATGTAAGTGAGAGTACATAGGAGATTTGTGACCATTAATTTACTGGCAAAACCAATAGCCTGTCCAACGAAGTAGGAAGGAAGTACAGTTCATTTCAACGGCAATTACTATTGTAAGAAACGTTTCACATGCTGAAATGTTCCGTATGGCCATGAAAATGCATCCTCATGCTACTAAAAACAGACTAGGAAATTATTACATACAGAAACATAAACAAAAAATTCCCAAAATAGCATAAAAGAATGAAAAAAACAATTAAGTTAAGGAAATTCCGAATGAAGGTGGTAACTACATTAGGCAGTGGCATAACAAATATAGCTCACATAAATAAATCGAGACATAATAAAAGGTAGATTTACTGAAGTGCATTCTGTACAACTCATATCCTGCTGCATTACTTCCTGTCATTAATTACCCCATCTACATCCAAATGATATCAATCAGCCAATTGGAAGCACAAGTTAATGAGCAAAATTTCATACTCTGGGGTCAAGTTCCTTTTCCTTCATTTGTCTTCATTAGCAGCACTTCTCAAGGCTTTCCCAAAATAGAAGGCAGTGAATTAGTCAAAGAGATTTTAAAAGTCGCGCTCAAGAATGCTCAGAAATAAAATAGCAGGATTAGCCTCAGAGCTCTTAGGGTGAAATGGAGGTTGTTATTGTTATTAAATAAGATTACCAAAACTACGTGTCTTGCCTTTCTAATTATTTTCACCATCTGTACTCTTGACTGGGTGTGACGTTTGCTTGGCACCTTGGCACTGAACGATACGCGAATGCTTTACAAATTACTGCCTGGTCTGTAAACCGTAATGACTTTCCTTCTCTGGTGACTCCTGTTGGGTACATTGCAGTCAGTGAGTTTCCCTTCGCAACACCCTGTCCTTTCTTCCTGCTCTGGTTTAACTGGGCTTATCTCTTTTCTTCCCAAGGACAAAGCAGGAAAATCAGCCACCACTGGTATCCCATAGGATCTGCATGGAAAAAAGGAGACCAGTGCAGCCGTGGGAAGGCCACACAGGTGTCCTGCTTCTCCACCCCCCCTCCTGGGGACTTCCAGTCTTCTCCAGCTCAGTTGCCCTTGCAGAAGTCATGCACACCAAGACTCCACTGCAGAGTCCAAATCCCTAAAAAAAATAGTTATGCGCAGGAGCTGGAGAGGCAAACAGGGAAGTGGGGTGTTCCTGTGTTCATTCTCCCAGGAAGTCTCTTTGGCTTATGTTATTTCTGCTTATGAGCTGCCAGGGAAAAGGAGAAGGCAGTGTCTCGGGCCACCGAGTCTTTATCAGTAGCCAGAGTCATCTTGAAATCTGGGAAAATATAATGTAGCCTTACAATCCTAGGAAATATTTTGGTCACCACAGACGGCAGTTATTTAACAGCTCCATCAGTTTGCACACACATGGTGAGGTCAGAAGCACCAGCATCACTGCGAGGCAGCACAAGGTGGAAGCGTTTGGAGGTTAAACATGCACTGGGGCAGAGACTCCTGGGTTTTCCTATGACCACGTATAGAGAGACCTCAGACTTCTCTCATGAGAATAGATGTTTCTTCTGCGCTGATCCTATTCTATTTAGCACTAGCACAGAGTCTGTTCATAAAAGAGCAAGGTGATAAATGGCAAAAAGCTGCTCTTCCCTTGGAACAGAGCGGTATTTTACTTGGGGGATATAACCCAGACTTCCAAGGGTCATGTGTGTTTAAACCACTCTTCAGTGCGTGCTGCCTACACGTGAAGGAAGAGGAAAAGGGAAACAGATTTGAGCACTTGGAGCGAAGATTCGTTGGTGATGGGGAGGTTCCTTGTGTCAGTGAAACTCAAACAGTTGGTGTAGTTTGAGGTCTCCAGCCCTGTGAAGGCAGAGGGCACTTGCGAGGGTCAGACCAAGGTGGGGAGGCACGATTGCCCCGCTCCGGTCCCCTCTTGGGATGCTTTGCTGGATGACCTTGGCCAAGGGCCTGCTGCGTCCTCTGCCTGCTCGCTAAGAAAGGCAGGAGCATTTAAAAAAACCTGACAATAATACGTGATTTTTTGATGTAGTGCTTTCAACACTGTTCAGGACCAGGTGGGGACTGAGCCCCCTCTTTCCAGGGGTGTTGGTCACACTTGGAAGGAAAGCTGATCTTTGTGAGGACCTGACTGACCCTCCTGGCAAAGCCACTCATAGCGGCACCCTTTAGTAGCCCCAGTGCAACTTTCTGGAGAGCCTTTAAATCACCCAAGTTAAAAACTGCAGTATCAGGGTGAAGAAGAGCCTTTTCAAAACAATTTTATTTTTTTCTTAATTATTCTTAAATCAGAATTTAACTGATAACAGTTTCTCCCAGGGAATAGTTTCCTTCTCATCTATTTGGCTTTGTTATCTCCTTGTCTCCAAACAAAACCTCTCAGCTCTCTGAGTCAGATCAGCTTTCAGGTCCGGGTCAGGTCCATGACGCAATGGCAAGTAAAGCCATGGCAGATCAGTCCTGCACACAGCAGGGCCCATCACTGATCCCTCTCAGCGCACCACTGAAATTAAGCCCGTTCCTGTCTTAACGGCAGCTGCTGACAGCGAGAGCAGGTGACACCGAGGTGGTGCAGGTCCTGCACGGTTAAACTACCTCTGCATGACAAGGTTCTCCAAGGAGGGACAGGGTGGACCAGGACAAAGGAGGTACTGAGGGAGGTGGGTGGCGGGACACGGTGCTCCGGCAGTACCGGGGCCTGGAGGGAGGCAATTCCCCTTCAAGGATCAAGAATGACCAAAACTTCAGGGTGCACAATCCTACCTGAAGGCTTCCCTGCCCGACACAGCTGGGCAGAGAAAAGAAAGACTTGATTGGTCTTTTTGAGTTTATAAGAAGCCTTAGCTAACGGGGCTGAGTGCATATTTAATAGATGAAATAGGAAAATTAATTTACTTAATTTTATCATCAATTTCCTTGAAAAAGCTCAAGAGAATTGCAATGCCAAACTCTAGATAGAAAATTATTTCTGCAAGAAAACAGATGCCGAGCTGCAAAACTGGGCCCTGGAAGATTAGCCCGGGTCTTCATAAAGCAGGCTGGGACTTCTTTTGAAGAAATCATCCAAATGTAATTTGAACAATTAGCTCATCTCTGGGATTTCTAGATCCCTAGACAGTCCCTGTGAAAGAAAGAAAAAAAAGGCCAGTCAATGTTTTGGCCCTACAAGGAAGCTGTATTAGTGACACTGTGATGGCCATTAATGAGACAGCTTTTATTGCTATTGATTTTCTGTGGAAAATTGACAGAATTGTGTAGCCAAGCCTACTAAAAGGGATATAAGATTGATTTTTATGCCAACTGTCCATGTACCTTGGTCAGTCATTTATCCTGGCAGATTGATGGTAAGTGGAATAGTGATCATTTTGGAAATCTGTCTATCAGCAGTTTAGAAATTCCTATTAAAGACTTCTATTACAAACTCTCAGTATGCAATAGCAACGGCATATTAAATTGCAAACTTCATTTTGCGAGGCTAATCTGCCTTTCTTGCCACTCTCCTTCCAGTTCTTCTGGGAAGTAGATGCCAACACTGATGACAAAAGAAAAATTTCAAGATTTGCTAAAGTTTATGTGCGTCCTACTCAAACGGAAACCTTCCTCAGCAGAGAAGGTGTCTGGGTGAAGAAAACTGGCCAGTGTCTACTCAACAGATCCCCCAATGTGAAGACTTCAAACATCTGGCGACGTTGATCAAGGGTTACATGATAAGCAAAAGTGATACCCCAAAGCCCTAAAACTACGAAGCCTTATTATTATATCTGCATAAATGAAAGTAGTGGTGTGCTTCAGCGTGGGACAGGTAAGCCATTAGGTGTTATACCTGTCTACGATCCCTCAAAGACCTCACAAAGGTTGAGGTGAGACAACTGTGGTTCTGCCTTGAGCAGGACGTGCAAACCAGGAAATGGCCACGCCTGGCATTAAAAGACATGCAGCATGAACCACGCACACTCTTGTATAAACTTCTTGAATAATCTTGATTATTCAGTATATTTCAATATTCAGTATTGTTGTGGACCTTGGTATGTCAAATAGTGTAAAATAATGTAGAAGTAATTTAAAGCAAAAGGGGTAGAAGAACGTGACTGGATGTTACCACAAGCCTCAGCCTGACTTCAATCATGCTAATTTAGGTTAATAGGAAATAAAATAGCAGGAAAGCATTAGAGACAAAGCGCGTCAGGCGTGAGTGATAAACCCCGACGTCCTATCTGCTGGATTAACAGAAAGAAGCTGGACAGCAAACACAAGGAGGTATATCTGCCGGCCTTAAAAAGACAGAGATACTTTCATATCAGAGATAAGCTATTAAAGGAAGAACTCAACCCATATCTGAGCTCATCTTCAAGGAAAAATTACTATGTGCAGAGGCTTGGCCGCTTCCTTAGAACTCAGGAAGTTTAGGTAAGACTTCTCCCCTGCCAGAGAACTGGCCCCCTTATCAGTGAGTGATCTTTAAGGCAGGACTCGGAGCTTTCAGCTATAATTCCTACTCCTGTACCTGTTATCAGAAACTTAGTACTGAAGCCTAATAGAAATGCGTTTGCCTTAGCAATATTGCGTTGTCCTTTTTCTACACTTTTTACCATGTGTTCAAAAATAGTAAAACTCTCTTCCATCCACAACAGTGCTCACTGTCACCAGCGGCTGACAGGGCAGTCAGCCCTGGAAGGGGCATTCGACGCTCAAGGTGATGAAAGGAGTCTCCTTCACCTCCTTGGCTGACCACTGACCCTGTGAAAAACTAAACCACCCAGAAGTTGGAGCTCTGGGAAGAGACGTGCCATGAAATGTGTGAGGTAGAGAGTTTGTCCCCTGCAAACCTGCAGCCAGGCCAAGGAGACATCAGGCTGGAGCTGCCCTGCTGCTGCAAGGAAGGCAAATCTCATTAAGGAACGCAGCCATCAGGTCAGCATCTGCACAAGGTGCTTACAGAGGACCACCTGACAGTGTGCAGACCTCTGGTGGGTGTGGAGTGCTCCAGTGTGCCCCGGGAAGCACTGCAGAAATCTCTGTGCCTATGGAGATCTGAGCAAGAGTTTCCAGCAGCTCAGTGCAGCTTGCATGGTGCAGCGTGGCTTGATCCCATTTATGCCATGCCCCATTTCAGCAGGGAAACTAATTGGTCTCTTGGTGGAATTTATTAGCTTGTATGAAGCCTGATGTCTGTGTTGGGGGGATGGGGAGCAAGAGTTTGCCATGAAACACTGCTGCAGCACCCGTCTAAAGGTGCACTAAGCTGCTTCACCCGTAACCGCTTTGACCTGTCTGCAGTTGCGTGGCCCGGCATGGCCACAGCTTGCCAAGTGCCCTATCTGAGCTGGCTGCCTTGCCGAGATGGCCGTGGCTGCGTGTCCTGTCTCTTTGCAGCAGTGCCCACAGGTTCATCGAAATTTGAGCAGTTGGACAAACTCAGACAGCCATGGTCCTTGTAGCTGTGGTCCTTGTCATTGCAGGGAAAAGCTTTAGTGTATGAATTAGGTGAATCCACAGCTCACAAGACAAACAAAAATGAACACAAACATTTTACATAGAAAATCTTGTGATTTTAAGTCAATCTGTTCCCTGGGGATCAGGGCCAGGGGTATAAACACAGCTAAATGAAGTTCACCTATCCTAATTCTGGTCTATGCAGCATCTACCCACTTCTCACTGCATGACCTAAAAACCCAAGCAGCAGACTTTCCGCAGCCATTCGCACTGGCCACCCTTCTGACCAACTGCATGTTGCCATGGCCATGGTGCCACTGCCTTCTCCGCAGCCACTGCTCACAGACACAGTCTCCCATGATTTTTACCCATCCTTTTTTTTTTGTCTTTCCCAGCCTCCCCTCTCTTGCTCTTCCTTCTCAACAGCTCTGTCATGCTGGCATTATCTGCCTTACCATCTTAGAATCATAGAATCATAGAATCTTCATGGTTGGAAAGGACCTTTGAGATCATCAAGTCCAACCATACACACACCAAAAAAAAAAAAAAACCACCACAAACAACCTACATACAACCTACAATCTCTGCCACTAGAGCATACTCTGAAGTGCCAAATCTAGACATTTCTTAAATACCTCTAGTGGTGACTCAACCACCTCCCTGGGCAGGCTGTTCCAGTGCCTGACCACTCTTTCAGTAAAGTAATTCTTCCTTGAATAGTCTTCCTTGAATTGAAAACAGTTTGGTTAAGTTACATAAAGGGTGTTACACAGAGTAGAGACATGACAGATAGCTCCTCTTTCCTCCTCCTGGAGTCTACCTACATAGCACCCTAAGCATCAAGCTTCCAGGCCCAACATGCAGCTGGGCATCCCATCAGCTGCTGACAGTCACATTTCCTTCACTTGAAATGGGGCTAGTTTCTGGCAACGTTGGAGCTGATTAAAACTATTCACAAGATCAGCTGATTAATCGAGACAACAGAAACATTGATCAGCAGGAACCAGCACATCATGAATATTCAGGAGGCCCTAAAGTAAAATTTCTTTAATAAATGACACCCCCTCTCTCATGATGTCTGGAAGTGTCTCATTCATGACTACTGAGTTAACAGCTTCCCCTCCAGCCTCCTTGCACAGCAGAGACTGTTCACTATTGTGCACAGGAAATATGCTGAAAATACTCAAAAAAGAGTGACAGAGATTTGTCATGCACTGATTACCTGTCCCACGAGAAAGCAATAACCTAATCTTGATAGAAGAAAGAAATTTTTTTACGGTGAGAACAATCATTCACTGGAACAACCTTCCCAAGGATGTGGTGGAGTCCCCATCACTGGAGTTTTCAAGATGGGCCAATCCCAGGGTGCTAGATAATAGGCTCCCTTTCCCACAAAAAGCTTGGACCAGAAGATCTTTCAAGATTCCTTCCACCCTGGGCTGTTCTATGATTCTGTAATAAAAGTGAATGTGAGCTCCTGAAAACATCAAGCAGGTGACCACCCTCCCCACAGGTCTCTGTTTCTCCCTTGGCTTTGACCAATGGTACCTCTGAACACACTGCAGCCTGGTGAAGCGAGCAAGGGCAACCTCAGAGGTCCCTCGGCCACAGCATCTCTCTTTCCCAGGCAGCAGCAGCAGCAGCCAGGACTTTTCCGGAGCTGAGAGTTTTGCAGCGTCCCAGCAACCCAGCCCCGCGCAGAGCAGCTCCAGCAGCAGAGACGGGGGCGACATGTCCGAGGCTGGAGTCGTTTTTCTCTCCCCTTCTTATGAGATAACATACAGGTAGTTTGGCATATTTCTGTATACAGGGAAATCTAATTGGCTTCATTATAGCAGCATTTGCATACATTAACATCACCGCTGACACAGAGCGGAGTTATTGTTGTATAACTGTCCCCAACTGGAAGGGGCCGTCAGTCACCCTCCTACGGCGCTGGCAGGAGGCATTTTGTTGGCAGAGATGCTGCTGCAACCCGCTCCCCATGCCATTTGTTTGACAAACAGTATTGTATCAGCCAGGAGACTTAGCTATCTGTCACTGTGATGACACACATCGGGTCTATCATAAAAAAGGGAAATCTCTCTAAATTTATACGTGTGTAAATTAAAAAGGAATTGTTTCAGCAGCTTCTTAACCTAACGAAATTCTGAGGAAAGTGAATATAAATTTTCCATTAGACATTTTGTCCTGTTTTATACATCATAATGGAAGCTGTGAGCCCTTTCACATATACTTTAAGCAGAAGTACCTGCTGAAGCAAAACTTCTTTCATCATCAGTTATTCACAAATTTTTGTAATGTACAGAAAATTGCAAGCTCTGTAGCAGAATCAATTATTTGGTGTATTCTGAATTAATTTCATAGAATCATAGGTTCATTTAGGTCAGAAAAGACCTTTAAGATCATCAAGTCCAACTGTTAACCTAGCACTGCTAAATCCACCACTAAACCATGTCCCTCAGCACCACGTCTACCTGTCTTTTAAATACCTCCAGGGATGGTGACTCAACCACTTCCCTGGGTAACCTGTCCCAGTGCTTGACAACCCTTTCAGTGAAGAAATTTTTCCCAGTACCCAATGTAAACCTCCCCTGGCACAACTTGAGGCTGTTTCCTCTTGTCATATCACTTGTTACTTGGGAGAAGAGACCGACCCCCACCTCTCTACACCCTCCTTTCAGGTAGTTGTAGAGGGCCATGAGGTCTCCCCTCAGTCTCCTTTTCTCCAGGCTAAACAACCCCAGTTCCCTCAGTCGCTCCTCATAAGACTTGTTCTCCAGACCCCTCACCAGCTTCATTGCCCTTCTCCGGACACGCTCCAGCACCTCAATGTCTTTCTTGTAGTGCGGGTCTTGATGGGATTGGAGTAAATATTCTGCTTTCTAAAAGGTTTTAATGCACTTTTCTCTATTTTTCTTTCACTGGAAAATGAACACACAGGATGGAACTCTTACAAACCTGATGTTAATCTCAGCCCCTGACAATGACACCATCCCCACTGTGTGCCCATATGAGGTCAACTCCACTGATGGAAGAAGAAACAGAAAACTTCTGAAACAGAAATTTTAATTACTTTTTGAAACAGAATTTGCCTGGAAGATTTTACAAACAAGCCAGATATTAAATTTAAAGTTATTTTTATTTTTGGAAGTAACACTAGGTATTTGGTATGTGACTACGTCTCATGAAAAAAACCACGTTATGAAACTGGGAAGTGCCCTCTTTTATCACACAAGTGTCCTAAGAAACAGGACTGAAGATCACAGATAAGGAGCAAAACGTGAGCCATTAATGTCTGTGTGGATAATACAGCTAATGAAAATAACAGAGCAGCTCTTCAAGCTGCAGAAGCCAGGGCTTTGCAGAGACACAGCTTCCTGCCACAACAAAGGACTTTTCCGATGATTAGAGTTCCACAGTCCTCGAAAGACTAATCAGTGACAGCCACGTAAGCTGGGTGCTGAGGGGTCCTTCCGAGAAGCTAGGGATAAGTATATTTGTGACAATCTCTGTGATAAGTGCAAAGCAGCCCCTGTCCTCAGCCTCATTACTGATAAAACTTGTGATGGGGAAATAATGGGAAAGGTGGTGAGATACTGTCAAACACCCGTCAAGGCAAAAGCCAAATGTCATTTCCTAGACAATGCTGCTGTATTAAACAGGCGCTGTAACAGCGTGCAGTATGCAAAGGAGGCGCAAGATGGACGGTTTGGCAGCAATTCAGTTCCTTTGGACAGGCAGATCACTGCCATTTTTTCTGGAGGACAAGTATTTTGCTAATTGATAGGAAATGCCAATGAAGGAACCTATGAACCGCAGACCAAACTCAAAACTTTGATGGAAGAGCTCTACCAGTTACACTGAAATAAAAGGTGACGCTATACTTTTTCCTAAGAGAGGTTTGGAGCAAGGCTGTTTTCTTCTTTCTGGAGATATATGAGGATTAAAGAGAGAAGATAGTCATGCTTTCACATTCCCATTTAGAACACCTCTTCTAAGACAGGTTTGGTACAGCTCTGGCCATTTCCCGACAGTGGATTGCACATCTGTGTAATGTATAACGTGTTCAATACGCTCTCTGGAGACTTCTTTATCACCACAGAAAAGGAGTTTCACCACAGAAACACAGTCTAGTTTGGAAGGAATGTGAGAAACCGTAGTAAAACCTGAGAGGCAGAGCTTCAGAGGGTGAAATAGAATCATAGAATCATAGAATTGTTAGGGTTGGAAGGGACCTTAAAGGTCATCTAGTTCCAACCCCCTGCCATGGGCAGGGACACCTCCCACTAGACCAGGTTGCTCAGAGCCCCATCCAGCCTGGCCTTAAAAATGCAGCTACCAAAGCAAACTTGACCATGACGTTCCTCAAAATGTGTTCTGGGCTCTGTCATGCCCACAAACAGAGAGGACCGTACTTTTGCAGAGCAAGGATATCTCCTGCCAGACATTCAGAGTCTGCTGCAAAGCTGTCTCAGACACAGAGCGAGATCATCCATCAGGGGAAACACTGAGCTCCATCTATTTGCCAAAAAATAAATAAATAAAATCTGTGTCAGACATCATTAGAAAAATACAGGGGGTTTTATTAGGTGCAACTTGTTAAAAATAAATAGCTTTTAAAAACAAAGCCATGATTTGGAGAGCACAGAGCACTTCAGAAACAAACTGTTCTGCCCTTTCTCTCCTTGAAGGAAGGAGGATGGCAGCTCCCCGCCACACAGCATCCCCGCAGCCCCCTCTCTGGAGAACATGGGGCTGCAGAGATAAAGAAGCTGTTAGAGCAGCCGTTCCTTCCCTCCCAGATAAGGATGACTAATAACTCACTCAGCAGGCCCCTCTTTTTTGGAAGTGCCATTCTTAAAGGCTTACAATTAGTCAAGTCTGACTGAGGAAAATAACGTTTCCCGGGGAGTGGCAACCAGCTGAGAAAGCTGGTGGCCCAAGATGAATCAATTAATCCTCATCAGCCAGTCCCCAGAACTGTAGATCGGGGAAGGTCACCGGGGCTCTGCATGAAAGCCCATTTCTACCGAAGCGTGAACCACCGTGCACTGGTACCCCAGGCATTTTTAGAGGATGGGTCCCCATCCATCCACCAGCGTAAAATCCTGGCACGACTACCCCGCCGGCAAGAGAGACCACCGAGTGTGAGATCATTTCAATGGGTGCCTCAGTCACATTTTTACGAAAAGCTAAACTCACGGGGCTCGACCGGAGGAACGCCAGTGGTCACCAGCACTGGCAGAAGGGAGGGCAAAAGCATCTTCACCCCAGGGCGCCCTGCCCAGATCCTGGTACTAAAGAGAGGCAGCATCTCAGCTGCTGGCACTGAGGTTTCCCCAAAAGCGTGCCCCACGCAGCAACATAGCCGTGCTTTTTCACCCCTTGCTGCCTTCAGCTGCTGTTCCCCAGTGCATCACAGAGGGAGGTTCGAGCACCCGGAGAAGTCTCAGCTGGGGCTGGGGATGCCTGTCAGGAGGAAAGCAGCACGTTTCCCATCGCTGCAGAGAGCTCTTGCTGTGAGCAAATTCCTCAGGGAAGAGATGCCAAAACCTAAAGGCACAAAAGCAGAGGGTTTGTGCAACCATAAGGCATCCATCTGAAAAAGAAAGCAGGACGGTATGGCTGCAGGCGTGATACCGAGGGGCCTCAGCTCTGCCGCTGCAGTGATCCAGGCACCGTCACTGCCGAGCAAGAGGAGACAGGAGCAAGCACACCTTTGCCTGTCAGCAAAGGGAAACAACAGTCGGATTAAACCCTGCAGACTTCAGTCAGCAAACGCGGCTTACACCGAGAATTTCAGGCTGCAGATAGAGGTTGTGTAGATGTTTACATACAGCATTTTAAATCAGTTCCTGTGACTCATCATAATACAAATATTTTCCTCACTGAATGTAGGCATATAAAGATTACCTGCGGAACTGCAGCCACATGTAACTTCTGCCGTATTGTAAATATCAATAATTAAATAGAAACCATTCGGAAGATCACAGGAGGAGTCAACAGACTGAACTTACAATGCTGTGAGAAAAACTCTGTGAATGTCTTAAAGAACCATCTCGTGAGACTGAGTGTTTTCCGTAATCTATCTAGCAACTCTTCAAATTCTGAGTGCAAGCAATATAAAGGATTAAACCAACTGTAATTTTAAAAAGTCAATTAAGATAAAAATACCTCATGAAATAGTACTTTCACTCTGCAAGTGCACGCTCTCTCCTGCTTTACCAAGCCACACTTCCCACCCCAAAAACTTGCTTTGCCAGCCCCACAAAGGCAACAGCACAAGAGGAGTGTAGCAGGGTCTGTCTGCCCTTTGCATGGTCGGGAAAACGGAATGCTGCCTTCTACCTTTCAGCTACTGATGTGTGCGCATGCAGAAAACCAGGTTATGTTTGCAAGGACTGGGATGAAAAAATGTCAATTGTAAGCCAAGCACACAGTCTATGGTGTTTATTAAAAAGACAATAGGCCACCCCACAATTGATAGCTACATTTACGGCTCTAACACTGCTTGTTTTACAGGACGGAAGGAGGACTGGAGAATGGTCCTGAAACACAAAACCAGGCAGGCCACCATTTCAAGGCAGATTAGGTAGCTACATAATGATCTGTACGAAATGAGCTGGTAACATCACCCCGCTTTTGGAGGCAGTAGATGCTCCCATTAGAAAAATCATCATCAAAGCTATCATCTTTCTTACCGGAGGCAGACGATTCAGTCCCAGGCCTCCATCCGTTCCCAGAAACAGTCCTTCTGTGCAGCATACAGACAGGCTGGGATGCAGACGCCCAGGCTGCGTGCCTCGGGTGCCATCCCCATGCCCCTCAGCAGGCAGGCACAGGCGTTTGCCTTCCCGGGGTCTCTTCTACCCAGGCAGCAGCTCTTGTAGGTGGAAGAGCTGTACCTGCACGTGCTAACCTGGTACTGAAAACTGTCACAGCCGTGTCGGCAAAACTCCCACAGACAAAGTCTTATTCCAGGATCAAGGTCTCTTCTCTTACCTTTACCACTGTGGACTAGAAATCAAAAATCCCCCGTTGTTCCAGAGGTGGAGTTTCCCCATGGGGATTTATACCCGTGCATCCATGTTGGCTTACATGTGCTAGAATAAACATATTGGTAACTGGTAAACATCCCTAAGCTGTTTGAAAGTATAATGGAGACAAAAAAGCCTGGGGATAGGGGAGAGAAAGGGAAGGAGGGAAAAGGAGAGGAGGCAAAGGGCAGGTCTGTTTAACTGGTCTCCAGACTAGGAAATCTTGGAACTACGTCTTTAAAGTAAGGTTTTCAGGGAATGCAGGCATCCCTTTCACATGTGCTTTATCGGTTCCGGGAAAGCTGATGAGACTGTGTTTCTGAGAAAGCAGGTGGCTCTGCTCCATCCAGCTCTCTGAAATCACCTAATGAGATCGTTTCATCCAGGAGACAACCGGAGAGCCCGCGCCGCACAGCAGTCTCCCAACGGCAGAGCAGGCTGACAGTGAAGGGCGTTCAAGGTTTCGAAACCACATCCTCCCTCATCTTGACATGATCGAATCAGTGACGAGATGGCGCCTGCAACAGCCCTCATCAGCTCAGAAGGCAGAGCCGACGCTCCGTCGGTCAGCGATCGGCGGGTGAAACGCAGAGCAGCTCCCGCCGTCCCGGGGAGAAAGTAATGAACCTTTGTTTCCCCTGCCGTCTGCTTGGTGACAGATGAAAACTAGATTTCATTGCTGAGTTTGTCAGGTGATAAATTCAGGTTAGTTTAAGGCAGGAAATCTGGAAAATGCTCATTAATGTTGGCTGTGAGTGCACGGCCGGGACCCTGGCAATGCCCCTCCTGTCCAACAGGAGCGACCTGAGCAATGGCTGTGCTGTAGAAGCGCAAAAGCCAAGCGGAGGCCTCACACTTAATTATCTTAAAGTTCACATAATGTCATACAGCAAATGTCATCCCTATCGTGTCAGGACATCTGTTCTTTCAGCCACTGATCTTTTTATGCCCTTAAAGAAACAGCCTGGCTGCCTCCTCAGTCTGGCAGGATTTCTCCAGTACATCTCCCTGGCTCACGGGAAGCCAGGGGAGCTGGAGTTCAAACATTTTTCCTAGTTCGTCACTCCCTGCTCAGAAAGGAGAGAGTGCCATCACCGGTAAAACAAAGTTCAGGTGCTGGATTTACAGCCCTTCCTTGGTGTCAGTCTTTGGCCAGGCAGGAGATGGGGGAAATGTCTTCTGCTGTTATTCCTAAGTAGATGATGTGCCATAAGTGGTGCTCTCGACAGAGTCCTCTTTTCTCTCCTCAGCTCTACAGCAGGACTTTCGGGTTTGGAGAGCTGATTTCTTTCCTTGGGTACTGCTTTTCCCAGCTGCCCACAAGTGATCATCCAGGGCATGGAGGATCTTGAGGTGGAAAGTGTGTCCCTGAGGCACCACTGGGCATCTTCAAAGCATGAGATCCTGGGTTCAAAGAAATATCTTGATACAATAGCTGTTTACAACTGAGCTACAGAACACCAAGATAACATTTATGTCTAAGAGAACAAGCGTCTAAGAGTTTAGGTTGCTGTGCTGCAGCGGGATACTAATTTATTTGGTTTTGGTGAGGATAACACTTTTGCTTGGTTTACAGATAGTGTAGGATTTACAGTCACTTGAGGATAAGCAAGTTTAGACATGCCGAATATTTCAAAACATGTTACTGGGGTGCGGCAGAGAGGCGCAGCCTTCTCTACTTGAAGGCAGAGAAGAACAGAGACCTTGAGCAGACAGCCAGGTCACTAAGTCCTGTCCCCTGTTGTCACACAGCCCAGATCATGTCATCCCCTCCAGATGCTGGCCACTTTTCTTCAGCAAAATAGCAAAGCATTTGCTGTGTGAATAGCTTGAAGGGCTTATTGCAAAACCTCAGTATCTAGGGGGGTAGAAACTTTCTGATTTAAATATACTCTATGGCCTCGCTGCATGCTGGTTTGCGGGCTGATACCGTCCTTTCAATAGATGGATCTCTTCTTCTCCAATATTTCCCCTTTGGTGTGTTGGTAGGCAGGGACAGTGGTTTGCTGGACTCATCCCGCAGCCCCTAGGTAGGCTGGACACGTCCCTGAGGCTGCTGACAGATACCTGCAAGGACCCCAGCAGTCACCCCTCAAATGGCAGGGCATCCTTGCTCTCCAGCCCATGCCAACGGGACAAAGTCTCCTGGGTCTCCCTGATGAAATTGCCCTGGAATAAAAGGGAAGAGAGCAGGAGCCAGAGGAAGGTCGGGATGTGAGCCTGCACGGTGGCTGAGGCAGCCTTTCCTTCTGCCCATCACGAAACTTAATGGTGAGAAAAGAGTGAGTTTTCTATTATGATTCCTCCTTGTTGCCATCGTCATCTACAAAATGTGCTGTATTTAAAAGAGGTTTATACAAATATTTCGTTAACATGCTTTAAACATCACTGCACGTTGTCCCAGTATGAAGAAATAATGTCAGGGCTCTGACATGATTTCTGTCCTTGTGGGACACCTCCTACTCTTTGTTTGGGCTCTCCTGTGTAGAAACCATCTCAGTTAAAACCACACTGTAGAGCTTTGTGAATATATTCCTTCCCTTTGAGAACAGCACCAAGCTTAAGACCTGTGCCATCTTTGAAGGGATGCCGTGACTCCATCCCCATGTGTTTCCATGTCATTGCGCCCAGGGGGAGGATCCCGGGAGGTAGCCTCGCTGGGGAGGCACCAAGGGTTGGCACCAGTTTTTGTTGTTCCTGTTCTGCAAAGCTCCCCAAAGCACTCAAGGACATTCTTTAAATTCCTTTCTCCCAGACAGTTGTTTGATAGCCCATAAATAGCTCCTCTTCAAACACAATGCTGAAAGCCCCCAGTTATGAGCCAAGACTGAAAATGTTTCAGTGTTTAAACACTTAATTGTATTTGTGGAGGCCAAAAGCTTCAGTGCTCTGTTCAGCTTTAAATTAAAAAACCCAACCAAACATATCCAAGAAATGCTATATTGTTCCTGAGATTCCCGTAAAACAGGGCTGTTTCCTTTACAGACGTGTACCTACAGAGCATGAAAGGTTGTGAAAATAGCAAGGATGAGCTGAGCTCTGAGTGCTTTCATGAAGTCAGCTTGGAGATCATGGCCAGGGTTTTCACATTCAGATACCTAAATATAGAGCTGTGCATACTCGCCACGGCTGAATTGCCAGGAGCCTTTATGTTCACAGCTGGAACATGGTCAACAATTTCTAAAAAATCAGTCTCCCTGTGATGTCTAATTTTGGGTAACAAAAAGCAAATCTCTTTCAGAACACAAGTTACTTATGGAAATACTCAGATTTATTTTCTTTCATGTGTCGTTCACAGGATTACTTTGTTCCATGACTGTGAAGGCAAGACCAGGGAGCAGCGACCTGAGCTTTCCTAGTACTAACATCATATAATATTACTTTATAAATATCATACCAGTAACAACCTGGTCATCCCATCCTGTTCAATCAGCACCTCCTCTTAGCAACATGAAGTCAATTTCCTGGCTTTAAGGTAAAGCGGTGCTTTTGGAGAAAGCACTTTCCAAAGGGAAAGAAAAATGTTTGGCCTTCCTGAGGACCTCCCACCTGTGCCAGCGCGTGTTGTGTTAACTGCCCCCTTCAGCACAAGTCCCGCAGTAGTCGCTGGGGTGCACCTCTGCTGTACGCCTTCTTGAACTCGGTGCCACTGGTTAGCATTATTAGGAATAATTTGATGTCATTAGACGATAATCTATGGACTATAACAGGGTAAAATATCTGTTATCAACTTGCCTCTGGGATCTAGAAATGCTGGTTAGCCTTTTTTGTCCTGCCAAACCTGACCCCTCCCTAACACAATTAACATTTCACATTAAACGGCCCTTAGTGTCAGGGACGTTATTTAGTCCCTAGCCTAGCCCTAGTCTGAAGCATGTGTTTACCTTTCCAACTGGGACTAGTCCTTTTAAATGGTACGACCTGTGTGATTAGTTTCAGCACATGCTAAATTGCTGCAGTAGACGAGGGTCTCCAGGAGAAACACCTCCCCTTCCCTGCTTCACTGACAAAGACCCCTGCATCCCATCCATCCTGGAGCAGACTGAGACCAAAGACATATTGCACTCATTTTGGTGATAGCTGCTATAAACGTCAAGTGGACTGTGAGGCTGGGAATATCCTGTGGAAAGCAGCCGTGATAATAAGTCCTGATAAAAGTATTAGAAACGCCTCACAGTCTGTAACCTAATATATCTTTGCAGAGGAAAAAAGCACGAGGAGCAGAAAACTCACCTCCAGTCTGGTCACTCTCACATAACTATCTTGCATTGACAGGAGGTGGTTGAAGGGGCAGTTAGGTCTCACAAACCACTGCAGTCCACTGAAACACAGCCCGGGAATTCAGAGGTGGGATGCTCCTGTCCCCACTTTGGAGAAAAAATAACATCTGCCTCTCTGAGGACGTGATCCTGTCCAACCTGCTCTAGGTGAGCCTGCTTTAGCAGGAGGGTTGGACTAGATGATCTCCAGAGGTCCCTTCCAACCCCTACTATTCTATGATTCCCTCTCCCCTGCTCAGCACTGTGGTGCTGCCGTCACTCCTGCGTCCCAGGTAGGGAGAGACTTGTGCCTCCCTGAGGTCTCTGCTCCCACTTGCCCCGGCAGTGCTGCACGCTCATGGACTGACACACGGAGGAGCTTGTTCTTCTCCTGCACTGGCTCTGTCTCCCGGTTCTTCCCTAATTAAATGATTTGCTGGTTTACGATGAAGCTGTCTCTCCAGTTCTTTTCCAATTTTAGGAAATTAGACGATTTGTTTTCAACTTGAGCTGTAACTCTGACAGTTTGACCAGTTACTCAATCAAATGCAAGACCAAATATTATGACATTTTTCTTCCTTCTGTGGGGTGTAGATCCAACTTTTTTCAAACATGTTGCCACTTTTATCTAATCATTCACTCACACGTCATTCAGGAAACGAAAATGGGCAGGAGCTGTGAAAGATGTGGCCCCGAAAGATTTGAGGAAGACCTTCAGCTGGTACAAATGGCACTTCTCCAGCTGGACAGTGGAGTGCTGCAGCTGTAGAGCAGCTGAGCAGCCAACCCTCGTGGTGCCTGGACTGCGGGGACCTGGCACAGTGCATCTCATAGAGCCCAGGCTGGAGACAGAGGCAGTGGGGGCATCCTCAGCCAAGGGAATCCAGAGTCGAGGCAAACCCAGGCTCACCCACCCATTGAAGGAATGCCAAAAACTACTTCTAAGACAGAAAAATGGGTGCGCCTTAATACACTTTGCAACATTAGGCCCGTTAACATTAGAAAACTGCAGGTCCTTTTATAAGCAAGAGGACAGACAAGCTTCATAAAGACCACTAGGCGCTTCCCTGTTGAACTGGCTACTCAGGAGGTGATCTTTGGCTGCGGTGGTGGGGTTCTGTCGAGTAGCTCATCAGTCTCACACGTTCCCAAGTCAAGTCACCCGAATGAGGGTGGCTTTGTTTTAACATGCATAACTACTTCTGCCTCCTGCTCCCAAACTGTATCTGGTGATACCCAAACCTAAGAGCCAAATAAGGATTCAGATTCATTTCTAGAATGATATTAAGAAGTCAGAGAGAAAAGATATATTTTCCCCTATTTTGGGATAAAATCTAATACAAGACAGTCTCATCTGCAAAGCTAGATTGCTCTAGTATAGCAGTCAGAAGTAGATCAGGCTTACAGACATAAAGCCCCAGCTGTGCCCAAAGGGGAAAGTCATGCTGGCAACTATTTGACTATGAGTTCAGGAAAGGGAATCCCCTCCAGGCCCATGTGGAAGTGATGGGTAAAGAGAGAGCATCTTTGCTGTGGTGATATTAATAGCTCATTTGCAAATTTTTACCCAAATCTATTCACTTCAAAAGCTTAGCTTGGGGACTGAGAGAGATATTTTTCAACAAAACATTAGTCTCAATTACCTAAATGTAACTAAGATAAATGAGCTGAAAAAAAAATAAAATTAAGCAGGTAAAACTGGTGAGACCATTAAATCCATAAAGGGAAGATGCTGAAACTTGGAAGGCACCAGAATACAACCCTGCAAGTATTCCGAGGCAGGGTCAGAAAGGGATAACGGGGCCCTCCCAGGCCGGAGATGCTGAGCAGCCAGACGGTATTGACACAGACAGTCAAATAACAGCAGAGCCCACAGCAAACACTGTGCACTAAGGTGGGAAAGAATTTTAATGAGCAATTTCAGTCTCATACATGCTATGAAAAAAGGACTTGGCATCCTTCCCAATGACAGTGCCCTCCAGATTAGAGACTAAGTCACAGCATCCTCAAGGGAGGATGAAAAGAGACAGCAATAGAGTTTCTTCCTTTCTTTCTTTGATTCTGATATAGTAACGTGTGCATAAGAGCTGTGTTGGAGCAAAAAGAACAAGCTGAAGAAAATAAAATAATAAAATAAAATAAAATAAAATAAAATAAAATAAAATAAAATAAAATAAAATAAAATAAAATAAAATAAAATAAAATATAACAAAACAAAACAAAACAGAACCACAGTAAAATAATGTTAACTGATTTTAAGGCATTAATCCAAAGCTTTATGAACACCTATAGCAGGTCATGCACTTAAGCATTAACTAATTTAACAAATAATGCCCCTTTAAAAGACTGTTCTCTGATGTCTTCAGAAGGACCAACATCCCAGTCCTCTCAGACGAGGCAGATGTGCAAAAGCAACCAATACCTTGTGGGACGGCAGGTTCTGCCCTCAAAAACACAATGGGGGAACCGGCGTGTACAGTGAATGCAAGAGGAACAAAACACTCTTCAGGCATCAGGGGGCATCAAAAAGCTCAGCTGTCTTCTGCAAAATATCTGCAATATGTTATTAGCCCAGGGTAAATGAGTCAGATGCTTCCCCCAGGAGCCATTACACCCTGGCCGGGCTGGGGCTGAGGGGCCGGCAGATGGCTGCTGGGGATGCCTTTCTGTCCGGAAAACCGGGAATGAAAAGAGCATGGCCCCGAGCACAGCTGATTTCTTAATGACAGACTCCTCACCGATCCGTCCCCAAGCCCAGCGTGCCGCGGGAGCTCTCCCACCCCGGGCGGTGTCGGCACCAGAGCTGTCTTTGCTCTCCGGAGCAGAACGCGGGCTGCCACGGTGTCTTTGTGGCCTTGATCTTGCTTTAGGCTAAAAAAGTATGATATGATAAGTCAGCAAAACTTGTGAAAAAAGCCTACTAATACCATTGTAAGGCTGAAAGAGCGACGTGCACGTTATTTCCCCAGCTCTGCACCACGATGTGCCATGCAAGCCCTCCAGGAAAGCAGCATTTTTTGGTTTTTGAGCAATTGTGCTGCCACGAAATTGTGGGCTTGGCACCCTCGTGAGAGCAATTTCCCAGCCAAGCTGCGGAGCCAGGGAAGGCCAGTTTGCTACATCTGTTACTGCCACCGCTTGTTAAAAGGACAGATCCTCTCACCACCGTGACGTTCGTTTCCGTTTGATCCTGTTCATTATTTCTAACTGGCTTTTTATAAATCAGCATCCTGCAAGACCAAAATTGAGCATAATGGAGACCTAGGCACGTAGAGTGATAAGATATAGAAATAGATAAGGAAATACCAGTTCAACTGCAGCTGGCTCCGTGTGACACTGAATGTGCAACTTCGCTGCTATTGACGTGGCTTGAAATATAGGTCTTCATCAGCCCTGAGCCAGGGCCACCCTGAGTGTCACCTGGATACCCGACAGGCATGTGCATCCTTTCAAACTTTCCCTTTGGAATAATCGGGAACTAGAACCCTTGAAAGCAATTAAATGTTTGAAAGGAAGGAAAGATATGCAAAGTCTTTCTTCCCCCACAAACTTGTGAGTAGTGACATTTTTTACCTATTTGGAGAGGTTATCATTATTTTTGAAAACATAAGGTAAAAATTTTACAGAAAAGGCTTTAAACTGTTGGGTTTCTTCCTTTTCTTTTTCCCTAGGTAGAGCCAAAAATCTTCAGTGTTTTCTACATCACTGGCTTCCCTCAGGTTTTTCACTTAAAAATCAAAAAGGTACAATTTTGCCTCAGTAGATTATTTCTATTATTTATTTGTGCATTTTCCTGTAAACAAGACTGACTGCTTAATAGAAAGTCATCTCCTGTGTTTCTCAAATAAGAAAGTAGCTGCTGTCCCAGAGGCAGACATGAATAATTGCTTGGTAACAGCCAGTGCAGGGCTTTGCTTTTCACCATGAACCTATTCCCCACGCAGAGACTAATTAGCTACTGCCGAAGGGAACAGGTAGATTTGCAGAGCTGTTCGGCCGCTCTCATTCCCAGTGATTTGCAAGGTGTTTCCTTACACCTCCCGGTCTCAGACCAGCCACGGCCTGACTCTACAACCCCCCTCAGCGTGCTCGGGCACCTGCTCCGCACCCTTCCTCTGTGATAGGATTTAAAACCACACTGCATTTTTCCTGTCTCTGGAGCAAAAGAAAGGCTCAGCTAGCAAGGATGAGCTCTTTCAATCCGGCAAGGGGCTTTCTGGTTAACCAGCGAGCGGTAGGGCAGCATTGCTGGGGATGTGCTGGGCCACCGCTTTGGTCACTGCATTTCCAGTGAAATATAACGGAGAAGCAGACAGGACAGACGCGTGGCTCCACGCTCTCCTCTGTGGGCCCCCCTTGGCCATCCCCACCTGGGGCTGTCACGCCAGGATGACTTTGCCTTTGAAACATTCGGGGAGCAAGAGTTTATATCAAATCTCTCTCTGCTGGGTTCTAATACAATACTCTCTACGAGACATGAAGACCCAGCTTACAGGACTACATAAATACAAGTATTCTTAGAGTAGATATTAGGAGGAAAATTCAGGAGGAAATTACCAGTCATGATGTAATTAAATACTCTATTATAAAGGAGATATACATAGATATAGATATAGATATGAGGAAACTGAGCTAAGGCTGCCTGGGAAGTTCTGACTTGGTTATTTCCTAGCAGCTGAGTGTTTGACCTTGGAACGGTAGCGTTTCTTTTCCCAAGTTTTCACGTGTCATTTTAATAGGGAACTTCAGTAGCTTCAGTCACAGACTTGACAAGCATCTCCAGTGACCATGTCCCTTGTTGTCTTTCAGCTTCATTACACATGGCAAGCATGAAGGAGATGGAAGGAGTGAATGAGATTTTTAATTGCTTTGGAAAGAATGATGTTCTGTTCCTGTTCAAATTTATATGGAGTCACTTGTTGGAGAATCTGGCTTTTAGCCTGTGTAAAATAATAACGAAAGGGTTAACAGGGAACCATGGATAATTATTCTAAAGTTAATAAATATATAATTAATTTCCAGTCTGCATTTTGCAATAATCCAATCTTGCTCCCACTGAACTCCATGGTAATTTTGTGATTCATTTTAAATGAATCAGGCTGCAGATCTATCGTGGAATATAAAATTCAGCACTTACATAAACCCTTTATTCTGAAATTCCAAGGTCTTCTCCAAAGATGCATAGTGCTATTACTCCCATTATACAGATGTAGATGCTGATGTTACACAGTCACCCAGACAGTCAGCTGATGGACAAGAAAAGAATAATTCCTAACCGGCTTGAAAAAAGGAACTTCAATGAAGCTACAGATTGTATTTCCAATTGATAACTTATCACTTTTATTATTTACAAGGAAGTTCAGCTTCTTCTTGCAATCAATTTTTAAATGCCATTTGGAAACTGTATTCCAAATAGTTATTCCAAAATAAAATATTACCTTATCTATCAAATGCTAAGATATCTGTTGCCGCCTCCCCTAAATGCCCAAATTAGCTCAAGGGCTCCCAGCAGAGCAGGGGAACCACTCCCCGCAGGGCAGGACAGTGGCACCAGTGGTACCGCAGCACGGGGAGAGGGAGAAGGGGCTGGGATGGGATGGGGCAGCCAGCATGGGCACAGCGCTGGGACACAGGACCCAGCCCCGCGCTCCCCCCGGGCGTGATCCTCACCTGCTCCCCACGGCAGGGCAGTGAGGTTCCCTAGACCCCGCATCAGCGCTGCTCTGGGGAGGCCACGTTAGTCCTGCTGCTGCAACAGTGACTGGGGGCGGCACGCTGCCTCTCCTAGACCACAGGCTCAGCCTTGGCGTCTGCAGATTTGCGAAAGGCTTTGATGAATCAGGAGCGAATCTTCCCAGCTTTCTCTAAAAGTGCCTGGCAAACACAGAAAGTGCATTCACAGCTGCATCTTCCAACATAGCCTCCAAGCTACTCTTTCTCGAGTCTTCTTCCCATCAGGGCACCCACACCAGCAGTTTGGGTTTAGGCTTTCGCACACTCTTATTCCCCTTGGACAGGCTGTCTAAAGCAATGGGCATTTGCTTTGCATCATTGTTCTGGGTCCTGGTTTCCAACTGAACATTGTTTGGCTTCTTGTGGCATAAAGGCACCTGGACTCCTTCCAAGAGCAAGATGCAGATTTCTAGTAGTTACTCCGTACTAGGGACTGCTGATTTTGTCCCACAGCAGTGACTTATTTCCCCTCTGTCTGATAACTCAAAGTGTTTCTCTTGGGAATTATGTTTTAAAAGACTTGGCAAACTGAAAATTAGCAGTGATTTTCTTTTTTTTTTTAAATAATAACACTTCCAAAAATGCTGTTCTCATTTACGTATCAACCATAAGGCAGAAACTGCTCTTGAATTATCACTGCTTGTAGGAAACTGCCTTAACTTTACAGATACCAGAACAAAGTCCTTATTTTTGTTATCATGAAAGAAAAACGCATACACCCTTCAGCCTGCCTATATTTCAAAGCCCATCTGAAGCAGAGCAGCAGGTGTAGCAGTTTCTCCCAGTCAGTTGAAAATACTGATGATTAATTGCATATATGCCCCCAGATCTCTGCCCCGCCTCCAAAAGGCAATCTCCTGGATGAGGCTGAACGCAAACAGGGCTGTAGAGGACCACCTGCTCTCCCTTGAGCTACATAATATGTTCTCCAAGCTCACGAACGGCTGGAAATGTAGTGAATCCAAGTTCAGAGGAAGCAACTAAGGACAGTGGGGTATAATAGAGTGGGCTGCAGAAGAGAATAGTTTCTTTTTCAGTTGCTAGACTGCTGCGAGTCTCTCTCCAAAATGTGCCTTTTATCTGTTTAGCAAATGCCCCAAAGTAAATGCTATTTTACACTGTGCGACAACATCTCTGCTTCAGCTTACACCACGCAGACTGATTTGCTCAGAGGAGCTTGGGCAGCAGCAGCTGCTACAGAGCAGGAGCTCACAGCGCGACTAGGAAACCTTTCTTCCCGAGTGCTTTCCTCTCTTTCTTCTGTACGAAGTCCCAGTTCTCCATGTTCCTGAGTGATTTAATCAAGTTGGCAGGTTAGTTCATGGCATATATTTTCCCATCTTTTGCCTAAACCTAGTTCACACTTTGTAGCTTTGGAGACCTCTCACCAATAGCATGTCGCACTGCTTTGCAGTTAACATTCATGGGGGTTTTGTTGTATGGCTGCAGAGGGGAAATCATCTGAGAACAAAGATTATAGGCCAAGTTGAGGTCACATCTTTCTCTGTAATAAACAGCCTTCCAACATGACTGCCTAATTTTTTGCCAGATGATAAAAAAAGCTCCTTTTTACAGGTACCTTTTTTTTCCTGCTTTTTGCCCAATTATAAACCTAATGAGCCAACTTTCCACTTATTCCATTACTCTGCATCACAGACATTGTATTCTGATCTGAAATTTTGCCAGTGCTCTAAAAAGCTATTGCACTCCTTTTATAGCACTAATATCTTCAAGCAATTCCACTACATTAATGATTATGACCTTTCTTCCTACAACCACTTTCCCATCTTCTACCCCTGGCTCTGAGTTGATTTTCAATCACTTGTTTATTCCTCTCTTTAGTTAAGAACATGCTGAAGGAATTTCTTAACCACTTCAAGTACAAATTCATATCTCTAATTTCCCTGAATGCTTCTATTTTTCAACCGTTAAGGTTTTTCTTTGAATATCACTTGGCAAGTAGCAAGCATTTGAACTTACAGCTGAAATCCACACAAAGTCATTATATACTATATTAAAAATCTATCTTTTGGTCTGATTGAAACTAGTGAATCAAATGTAATTTTCACTATACTCCAAAGAGGAGACTTTAAGTAAAACAGAGATAAATTCCATTTGAAACCTAGTCCTCAGAACTGACATTTCAGGGGCAGCTAAATTGCCAACAATTTTGTGTTTGCACCTTCATTTAAAAAAAAAAAACAAACAAACAAAAAACCAAAGAAAACATTTGCACAATTAAAATGGATGGAGCCAATGTGTACTTACAGTCCAGCTTAAATTATCTAGTTAGTACCTTTTAGTCCAATGCCCTTCTACTTGCTTGATCATTTGGCTTGAGAAGTAAGATGAAGAGACTGGCAATAAGAAACATGGTGCTGGAAGGAATGAGCCTGTTATGGAAGACACGCAGAGAGAAGGGGAGACTGGGTCTCCACTAAGGTCTGGGGAGCTGCAGAGCACATGCCAGATGGCACATACTTTTCTTCCATGTCTGAGCCAAGTGAAAACCAAGAGGAGTTCAATAAGGCTTTCCTACATTTGAAAGGCATCTGTTTGCAAGCATTGTACATCCAAACATTAAGCCTACCAATGCTACTAGACACTCCCAAAAAGAGATTTTTTTCTTTAGTCAGAGTGATACAAAGAGGAACCTTATGAATTCAATAAGGGCAAGTGTAGGGTGCTGCACCTGGGGAGGAATAACCCCATGCACCAGTACAGGTTGGGGGCTGACCTGCTGGAGAGCAGCTCAGCTGAAAGAGACCTGGGAGTCCTGGTGGACAACAGGATGACCATGAGCCAGCAATGTGCCCTTGTGGCCAACAAGGCCAATGGCATCCTGGGCTGCATCAAGAAGAGTGTGGCCAGCAGGTCAAGGGAGGTCATCCTCCCCCTCTACTCTGCCCTGGTGAGGCCGCGCCTGGAGTAGTGTGTCCAGTTCTGGGCTCCCCGGTTCAAGGACAGGGAACTGCTGGAGAGGGTGCAGCAAAGGGCTACCAAGATGATTAGGGGACTGGAACACCTCTCTTAGGAAGAAAGGCTGAGGGATTTGGGTCTCTTCAGTCTGGAAAAAAGACAACTGAGGGGGGACCTTATCAACACTTATAAATACTTAAAGGGTGGGTGTCAGGAGGATGGGGCCAGGCTCTTTTCAGTGGTGCCCGGGGACAGGACAAGAGGTAATGGGCACAAACTTGAGCATAGGAAGTTCCACCTAAACATGAGGAGGAACTTCTTTACTTTGAGGGTGGCAGAGCACTGGCACAGGCTGCCCAGAGAGGTGGTGGAGTCTCCAGCTCTGGAGACATTCAAAACCCGCCTGGACACGTTCCTGTGTAACCTGCTCCAGGTGACCCTGCTGTGGCAGGGGGGTTGGACTAGATGATCTCCAGAGGTCCCTTCCAACCCTACGATTCTGTGATTGGCAGCTGAGAGTCTACTTGTACCACATGAAAAAAGTGATGTTTCTGGAGAGAGCTGCTGGCTTTGGCTGTGGCAGCAAGAGGGGACCTATGCCAGCGCCCAGAAGCCCCTGTGCTCTGAAAACAAAGTTATTTTCATCTGGGTGCTTGCATAAGCAATAGTGCAGAGTCTCTTTTGCCCCCTACCCTAACCCTGGATACCCACATCAAGGCTGGGAATGTTGTTCTCACTCCTCCAGCTCTGATGCCAAGCTGGGTGCCCACCTGGGTGGCTGGAGGGCTGGCTGGTCACCACAGTACTCAAGGGCCACCACACCATGCTGGTGTGGACACTGGAGTCAAGAGCAGCGAGAGCACAGTACCACATGCCAAGTGTGCCTTGGGGGTTATATGATTCAAGTGATTTCACTGAGTGAAACAAGAGCAAAGTGGTAAAGGGTATCAAGAGGCACTTTTGACCAGCGGCTGATTGGAGAAGCATCGCTCAGACAGGTCAGGAGGGAGCAGACGAGAGCAAATAAGGAACAGTGGAGAAAAAATGTGGAAAAGGAAGAGTGGGACAGAAAAGCATATAAGGTGGTTCCTGTTGCTTTTTATTAGCGCTGCAGACTTTATATTTCATAAGAAAAGTATCTCAGTCATGTCAAAATACCTCAGTAAATCAGTACAAGTCCTCACAGTTGCAGAGATGCCATCTTCTAAGTCTCTGCTTTCCCTTTCAGGTTTTATAGATTCCATGTCAGTATTTTGTCCCCAGTCCCTGAGACACTCTTACCTGCTCAGCACTTTCAGTTCTGCCTGTTTTTACTTTTCTTATCTCGCACGGTTTCAGTTCACGTGCTCTCACAGCTCAGTGACAGCTTTCTCAGCGGCAGTGAACCAAGGTCAGGCAACGGTGCTGCACAAAACCAGGCAAGGGTCATGGCCAGCCAGACTCCGGGGCCACAGGCCACACTGCGTTCCTGAGCCTGACTGCACGGCTCAGGAACGTCGTGTGGCCCCTCTGTGACATCTCACAGGCGTTGTGTAGAAAGGACAACTGCATGGGCCAGATCCCACCTGGACCTGTTGATGCGGCAGACTGGTACCCACGGGGAGGCACATCTCTTTCAACACATGATCTGAGATGCGTCAGTCAAAATGACTTTCACAATGATCCTATGAGCATGATATTCTGGGCACACAATAAACTGAAACACATATACAATCTATATACATCCACTTTATATATATGTGTACATATAAGTAAATTCTCTCACGTTTTCTGTCTCACAAAACATACAGTAAACTGAACAAGATACCCTGGGAACCTTCATAATCAGGAAGAAGTCATACAGCTTCAGTTAAACAGACTGCAAGAGTATAAATTCTTATCCCACGTTAAACACAATTTTTGAGGTTTTAAAAAATTGTCAAAGCTTTCATCTTCCTCTACCTCAGAACTATTGCCAGACTAAAAGTAGAACCACCCCCCACCCCAAAAAAAGCTGTTTCCCTGGTATCTAGCCTGACTGTAGCAGGAACTTACACAAATCTCTCAAGAAAACCACAGCTCCACTTTTATAGTAAGATTTTAAGGCTAGAGATGGCCTGTTTTAGTCATGGTCATGTTTAAAGGAATTGTTTAAGGGGTCAGAATTTCGATTTCAGGCATTAATTCACAGACACTCGGCAGAATTGTGTCCAGCTTCCGACTATTCACTGGATCTGATTTTTGCTGCTGTTTTTCTCCCTTTTTCACTTTCTACACGTTGAAGTCTGATTTTAAAAGTATCTCTTCATTTTTGTGTCATGCATTTATGAATTTGGGGAGGAGGGAGGCAGGAAAAAGCCCCAACATCCCCTAATCAATTTGAACAAAAAGAAATGTTGCAGAAATTTCCACTTTCAAGCTTTCTGAGAAAGATATCAGCTTATCAAATATCAGCACACTCATGCATACATGCCTCTTCTCCTCTTAGGTCAAGTTACAATAACAAAATAATGCCTTCTGGTTTTCCTCTCCACTGAAAATTGTTGCGTACCTACACTTTTCCTTCCATTCAGAACCGCTGGCAATTTGTAAAATCCTGCTGTCTGACAGACGTCAGAAGTAGTTAATGACAACACAGTTCACAGAACTTAGGTATGAACATTTCAAAGGGTACCTGATTCCAGACGGGAAATAAAACTCTTGACCTGCACTCCAAGCATCAGCCTGAAAGGAACTTAATTACATTAACTACAAAATGCTTCTTACAGGATTATTATTTTTTTAATTTTACAATTCTGGCATTTGGAGTTGTAATATAGAGTTAAATTTACTCTACGAAGATTGATTTTAAATTCTCCTGTAAAAAGGATTAGAAAATTAAAAAATAGTTACGCTAAAATGACTTTATGATAATGGGTGATGGTGAAGAATTTGAGTGCATTACACAGACATCTGCTTTGCAAACCAAAAAAAGTTACCAAGGTGGTCCCAATGACACTCCAAATGCTACTGTTATGTGTCTTATTTCTTCTGTCTGCCCTGTAAAAACAGATCTACAAACCACATCATCACCAACAACATCTATTGCAGCTGTCAAAAAAGGAAAAAAAAAGGAAAGGCAAAGAAAACACAGCGCATACAGAAGGGAATTCAGGAACACGGGCCTCGGCAATTGTTTCTGGGGAATTGGAGACAACCATATAATAAAATTGCTTTCATAAGTTGATCAAAAACCATCTTAAATTAAAGTGACAGAAAATTCACTGGGGGAAAGTTAAGGGACATTGGAGGTTAAAGAGAACAATTTTTGTCTTTTTGGTCCTTACCCACACAGCCACAGTAGCCATAAGGCACAATAACTCGTCAGCTTCTCAGCTGCACAATTACTTTTAAGCTGTTCCATTTATATGGAATTTGATTTATGAAGCAGATCATGCAATTAATACAAGGAACAAAACCTCATCACTAAAGAAGATGATGCTTCTGCTGCCCCTGAACTGACAGAACAGCCACCGCTGTGGGAGGCGGGAGACCCCCCCCTTCACCCCGTAGGCCTTGCACAACAAGCTAAGTGCTAACAGAAGGCAAATTTTATTTTGGATGGATTTAAAAAAAAAAAAAAAAAGAAACGTAGTTTATATTTCTTCATTTCCCCCTGTCAGCCGTCAGCTGTGCCTTGCGGAAATGAGTAACAATTTGTGATATTGGGCACTACAGAGATCTTAGTAGTTTGTGAAGTAGTTTTCATCTAGCTTTTATACCAGCTCTATACAGCATCGGAAAGTTCACTTTGCACTCGAGATCTTTCGGCTCAGCTTCGCCACTCTGCATTTTGGAAAGGGGTTGACTGTGTATTAGGTTTGATTTGCCTTTAGTAAAGTAGTTCTAGTGTCAGGCCAAAGTATCACAGTGGATAATTGTGTCTGCTTTATAGTCAGGCGCTTTTGAGAAGGAAGGGACCTGTACTTACAACTATCTCTTTTCACAATAATATAAATGAATAAGAAAGTAAGAGCTTTACTGTCAGTGACCCAGCAGCACAAGGAACAGAGATGTTGGCAATTCAGGTGCTGCACACTTCCTGGAATCCAGACTTAAAAGATAATTTTAACAGTCTGAAAATGTAATATCTTTTTGCTTTTTGTAAAGGAAGTGAGGACTGTTTTTCTGTTTTCAGTCATCATCAGTGTATCTTCAGCATCCAATATAAATTCAGAGAATCCATCATATTATTTTGATCACAGATAAAGAAAAATTATACAATTTGGAAGTATATTAAATATTTAAGTATCTGATAATTTTCTAAAATGTGTATTTCTAGATTTCTGAGACTGAGGAAGTGAGAGACTGAAAGAGATCATGTTACTAACTTGGGGAAGAAACTCTCCATGTTGCATAATGACTCTTTTATCCCACCTATTTAAAAACCTCATGGAAATGCTTTATAAATCTAACTTCTTTTCAATAGGCAAACCTGGTCATCTATTGAAGGTAAACAACTCATTTCCTTTGGAGTACGATTGTTCCAGAAAAATCTTTCATCGAAAAATGTAATCCAGAGTGCTAAATCATTTAGAACAATAAAATTACTTGCATGAACAAACACAGCTTCTGTCGGTAATTGTGCTTGCTTGCCTTAGGCATAAGTTTGTTACATATGGGAAGTGATAATACTTGTGGTTACAGTTCCCAGTACCGCATTTTCCTTTCCCAGTTCACACTTACTCATAGCTATGCTTATCCATCAGCAGTTACGTAAGATGCAATTCCAAACATTTATAATCCACCTCTTGCAAACTATAAACCACATCAAATTAGTCCCTGCGGTGCTTTGTACTAGCAAAGCAATTTGCAGATCTGTCATGAACTATCAGTACTATTATTTGTCAGCAGTCAGTATGGCCATTTTTTCTGACGGTGTTACCTGCAAGGCCTTGGTTATATGAACTTATAGTGGCTGTCATGTAACAGAGAGACCCTCAGGGACAAATTTGGTGTCATTTATTTATCAATTTCTGCAAGTTGGAGTACATATCCATCTGATTTGACATCATGAGATGTCCCATTGCAACATCAGCAATGGTTGAGACCACCGATTTCCAGAGGTGATGTCCATCACACCCTATTCATTATGGCAGTCTGGGGAACCCTGAAGCCCGCTGTTGCTTGACGAACCTGTTTCACTTATTAGCTGTGTATGTTTCTTCTTACAGACTGTCCTTCAGGATAAGCCCTCTCCACACGCCAGCCATCAGCCCTTAAGAGCAGAGAATGTTTCTTTCCTCAGTACATTTGTTTTCCCTTTTTTCAAACCTCCTCCATGGGACACGTTTCTTGCTCTTCTCAGTGGAAACCTGTCCCCATCTACTCACCTAGTGCTATGCCTAATTACTACAAAGAAAATTCGGTATCTAACTTAACTTGAAGGGTAACAGCAACAAATAATTCACTTCCTCATCAACATTTCATAATTATTATGTATAACTTTCTTTGTACTAACATTTCCATGTGCCCAAAAAAGTAATTTTCACTTCATCACATTTCTTTAAAATTTGCAGCAAGTGGGAGAAGTTCAGGCCTTCAAATTTTACTGGTAGTCAACATCATAGAATCATAGAATCTGTTGGGTTGGAAGGAACCTTTAAAGGTCATCTAGTCCAACCCCAACATGAGATACTACTACCTCAAAAGGTTTGCCTCTGCAGTCCTCGTGCCAGATTCAACCAGCCAGGTAGGTTCTACCAACCCGATCATCCTGAAAGTGTTTTTTTGACTGACAATAGTTTTCAGCGAACAAAAATTTATATTCTGTTTTGCATAACCACCTTTGAGAGATGGTAAAGGTATAAGAGCATGTTAGAAAAAAGAACATCTGCTTAATGTCAAAGTAGTACCTGCTCACTCAGCAAAGACCGTCATCAGTGGCAGCGGCGGATGCAGCCACTACTCTGTCCTCCCAGTTGTGTTAAATGATAGGAACCAAAACCAGAGGTCTGAGGCGTTGGCGGTGGGTGGCACATGGAGCAGAAGGATTAGCAGGAAATGTACACATGCATTCGAAAAGATACCATGGAAGTTTTGCAACCACAAAATAATTTAAAAAAGAAAAAGAAAATTAGTATATCATAATCTTTTTTCTTGACTTGAAATAGACTTGAAAAAAATTCCACAACTTACATTGGATTCCAGTTTAAGCACAAACTGAAGGTAAAGTCTTTTTTTTCAAACCAAAATGCAACTAGGGCACTGGCTAGAATGGAAATATAAATGATTACTTAGCTCAGGTCTAATCTTACAGAGTCAGCAAAAATAAGCCAAGTAAGATCAGAACCTTAACCATGGGGAAAAAAAGCATGTACAATATGCATGTGTCTCTGTTATATAAAGTCTACTGCACTTGTATTGGTTTGGTAGGTTGTATTATGCTCCTTTCATGCTTGCATTTAAGAAAAAAGAATAACAAGGTATGTGATTTTAGAACACAGATTACATGAAAGCGAAAAAGATATAAAGCCTGAAAGAAAGCTGGGCTGCTTGTAGGCTCTGTTATCAACCTGGCTGACAGGCATTTGAAAGTATGTTGCTTGGTCATTTTAACATTAAGCTATGAAAAATCCTCCCCTGCACAGCAAGACATATAATTTATACTGTTTTTTCCTGCAAATACTGTTATCCGTTCATTATCCCAAAACTCACTACAAGCCCCACATGCTGCATCATATTCAAAACCCCAAACGCTTGGGTTTTGCATATAAGACCATGGTATTATTTGTGCTCTTGATTTAAATATTAAACAATTGAGGCGTTTTTATTTTATTTTAGATTCTTATACTAAAGCAAATTGATTCAAGATTTACAGTTTAAAAGTCTCTAGTAGCATATAATGCCATGAATTAATGTGGTGTTTCTCTGACCTGGAACCATCACATATTTCTGGGTATTCCACATATTAATGAGTATTATTAACCTAATTATCATTAAGGTTGTTTACTTAAATATAAAAAGCTCATGTAATATTACAAATGCTTATGATAGCCGTTTTAAAGCCCTTCAAAAACTGCAAGAAATTATCACGTCTAGCAAACTTCTGTTAGGAATGCCATCTTGTGGTTAAAAGCTGTATATAACAACGATGCAAGGTAATTTTAACTAAATTTTTACTTGCAAAATACCATTTTTGCAGAAATGAGGTATTCACGTATGACCTTTCAGAACTATATAGTATTCTTTTATTAACCATTGTGGATGAAAACGGTTGTGAATATGGCTTTCCTGTCCTCATCTGTATATAATGCCGATTAATTATGCAGGGAGCACTAGTTTCATTAGGAGATGGGATGCATTTATTAGCATTTTAAACAGAACCAGATTGCCACATGTACTTGGTAAAAAACGCCACTAAATGCCTAGTCTATTTAGATATAATTTAGAGAATTAGTCTAAAATGTATAGAAAATACACACACTTTTCTCAAAATATGTTTCTAGAGCAGAACCTGAAAGTGCACTTTACCTTTTCTAAGCTTTATGGAGCATCTTAAAAGATCAAATTTAACTATAAAAAGGAAATATTGGATTTTTCAATTTTTTTTATATAGATCTTACTGTAAACTGAAAATGAATTGAAAACGGTCACTTTGATCATGAAAGCAGAGAGAGATGCCAGGTAAGCAAGAAGGGAAAGAAGGGCTCCAAAAGCATCTAATAAACTTTAAAAGATATATAACTTTTAAAAGCCTAGAAAAATGAATAATAATTAGCTAAATTCAATACAGTTGACATTTGCATAGGCACTTTGTGTTTTCACTTCATTTTCATAATGAAAGTATATATTGCCCAAACCATCACAACACATACTGTATAATGAAATTTAAAACTAATGAGCCATACCCTAATAGCCATGAGTCAAGTCAGGGTGTGCATTAGTAGTCCATTTGCAATTCTCTAGAGACAGAAAGAACAAGGCTAAACATATCCAGTAGCCTATTTAGCGCACAACTTGTTCTGTGTTCTGATAACATGAGAGCAGAACTGAAATGAGTTCACCATCTCTAGCACTCAAAGCGCTGTGAAATACTGTTCATACTGTCGTTATCATGCAGGTTACTCCTGGGGCAGCCAAAAAGGACTGACGTGATTATTTAGTTTGACCTCTTGCATAACATGGATCTGACTCGTCTGAATTAGTCCACTTTCTATCAAATCACATCTTTTCAGGAAACCATCTAACACATCATGACTAGGGAAACCTTTACCATTCTGTTACGCGCATTTATCTCTTCTTGTAACGTGTCCAACCTAAAATTGCTGGATCGCTCTTTCTCTGCTAGATGGAACAGACCTTTATTTTATTCAATTTTTGCTCCAAAGATGGTTCTGCTAGGCTAACTCTCCTTTGCTAAACTAAGTAGATTCTGCTTATTGAGTCTCTCATGCCAGTGCTTCTCTCTAATCCTTTTATTGCTCTCATGACTGTTTTCTGTCCAATTTTCCAGCATTACTGGAAATTGTGACTATTGGAGTTGGACATAACATTCTTCTAAAAGGTTACACCGAAGTCAATTATAGATAGCAATATTACTTCCCTGAAAGTATTTCCATTTCTAAACTTGAGGATCTCACTGGTCCTTTTGGCCACAAGGCATGCTAACAATCCATGTTTAGTTGAACATGCACATCATCTCCAGACACCGCTCAAAGTCAGCATTTCCTACAGCAAATTGTTCTGTTTGGTATGTCCTCAAGCCTCTGCTCCTAGAGACAAAGGTCCACTTTAGACCACAGTGAGATGCAGAGTATTTAAGTTTTGTGGCTTCTGGAGATTTTTTTAAGCCCCTGATCTTGAAACCATATTCCAAATGAACCAAAGTTGCTCTACAACTGTTAACACACAAAGAGATCATCCCTCCACTGAACTAAGCGTGAATAAGAGTAAACTGTCGGGAGGTTTCCTTTTTCATATTAATTCCTCAGAATACGGACCTTCCACACAGTACCAGACAAGTCTGTGGTGCAACATAAACAGAGTATTTAGACATATGCTATTTTTGATGCGGGTTTACTTTTTTATATATACTTTCCTTCCAGGATGATGCAAATTAACCCACTAACATCTGTCAATCTCAGCAAAGTGAATTACTCTATCATTTACTATACACCTAACTTTCAAGTAAACACAGGACAGAACACGCCTTTCAAGATTTAAGAATATCGAATTCTGAAATCAATTATTTCAGTGGATTTTCTTTATATCACGTTGATAAAGATTTAAGAACATATTTGCAAAGAAAGTGCTACAGAGTGGATCCCACGGTATTTATTTAGAAAAAATATAGTGGATACAAATCACTAATGCATATTTCAGGCATGCCAAACATGATATACTTAATAACAATGTGTGTTCTTGATGTCCTTGAAAAGCAAAGTTGACCTCTTGAAAAAACAATCTTCCGTTTAGAGTTCCATCTGCTAAAATACTCCATCACCTCAAAAACATAAATAGCAATTCTTTCTAAATCATAAGATACTAAAACAGAACTGTCTTTTGAAGTCATCCCTAACTGCTCTATTCACCCTTTACCTCAAATCACTCTCTGTCACCCTGAGAAGCAGGACTGTGACTAAAGGCAAGTAATGAGCAGACAGTAAGTCTGTAAGCAAAACAAAGTGTTTTCCATATAAATATTCTAATAAAGTGTAAATGTAGACATTACCTTTGTCCTTAGGTTTTTCATGTTGTATCAGTGTTCAGCAAAGATTTATCTATACAGAAGAATAATAGCTTAAGTAAAGCTATGCTATTACTCCAGGTCAACAAAGCCAGTGGAAATGTGTATATATGCATGCTCACACTCTCTGTAAACCTGGCTTATGTTGATTTAGACAGCGACATCCTATTTTTAGGCAAATAGGAGCAAATTGTGTATACACCAAGCCTAAATGGCTTAAAGAATCCTGCTAATGATCACAATGTAGATTTGCTTTTGTGCATCATTAGCACAGCATTTTTGCCTGAAGAAGTTAATAGAAAATATTGCATGACAACAATCAGCGTGCACATCTGCAAAAGACAAAAAAGCAGCACTTGTGTCCACTCTTAATCATTAATGCCCTTTGAACCTTTCATAATACTGATAGTGGGGAAAAAAAAGTGCAATAACAGCAGCACAACGTTTGCTGAACCACAGTATTTTGCTGACTGACATTGAGAAAACCCGGGCTGGGAAGGAGGAAGAATTGCTTCCCTCACTAGCCTATCCCCCTGCAGCCAGCTACAGTGAGTACACTGGACATATTTTCTGTTTCACCCCTCCAGGCCCAGCAGGACAAGGCACGCCAGAAGATTGTACGTTACAGCTACCACAACAGGGCACCAGCACTTGGTCACAAATACTGTGTACATTCAGGATCACAACACTACTGCAGGCATTTTACAGTGCCCATAACTAGAATCCACAAGCAGATGTGGCGCACAAAAATAGTTCACTGAAGTTATAAGAAAGTCCAAAAATGAATTCATTTTTTTTTAGAAATGAGTAAATACTGTATTGTAAAAGCCTTTAGACATTCTGAGAAATGTACTAATACCATATATGTTCTTTAACCACTGCCTTTATACATCTTAAGTCCACACTGAAAGCCCATAACTAAGTATTACTGCTCTTTTTTTTTTACTTATGCAATTCATATCAACTGGAAATCGTAACTACAAATTTTACTAATACTTCCTGCTTCAAACCAAGCTTACTGCCATGAACTTTGAAATATTGAGCGTCATACCAAAATAAATTCTATGTTAGTTTAGTTCTGACTCTTTTATCTATAATCAGATAACTCAAGGTAGGATGTTGGCTTCCAACCTGATCTTGTTTACAATCTCAGCTTTTCTTTTAGGTACTTTCTGTGAAAACAAGCTCTTGTTACTATAAAGTAACAGTGTGTGACAAATTGCCCTATGATGTCAAATGGCATTAAGCCCTACAGACCCAGGTACTGCAGGATTTCCCTAGAGT